>NC_080043.1:74449740-74675278 GCF_012489685.1 Lotus japonicus
TAGGACTTACATCTAAATTAAATACATAATTGTACGCAAGATTATTTCATCATATTGTCAAACGAGAGTGTAAAATTAACTATCATGATAAAAATACAGAGTATCATATAAACATTACAATTCCAAATTATCAGTAAATATAACTGGATTGTAAACATTAGGCAAGTATTTATATGGGAATTCAGAGAAAAAATAGTTCAACATTACCTGGAAATATTCCGGCATCCATAGGGGAAGCACAACAGCTTCTTCTAGAAGCCTTTTTGCTTCAGTAAGCCCAGCGACATCCTCCCATCTCACTCCAGGAGAGGTTTCTAACACATCCCTTTCAAGCATTTCAGCCAACTCAGGATCAGGACCTTCATATTGTGACTTCTTTGACTTACTTTCTTCAGCATCACTAATCTGTCAATTACATACTTAATTGTAAGGACATAACAGGAAATATAAGATGTTAAACGTTTCTCAGACTATCTATAAGAGACACCATAAGTAGGGTAAACTGATAATCAAAGGTGCCACACAATGTGACGGAAATATGGAAACCAAGTCTATAGTTCTATACATTAAAACAATTAAAAAAATGTAAGGCAGAGTAAAAGAAAGAAAACTAACACAGGAGACAAATGGCTATGGAATGCTAGAAGCACTTATTTAATTAAGGTGTTATAAGATCAAACACAACTAATATTCAGTTGAGTTAACCAACTAAAGTATCCTTAAAAACAACTTCTAGAAACAATTGAATGTGATACAAAAATCAGTATCCAACAGGCTTCCTCATAGATGTCGAAACTTACAACTGAATCTGTCTTGCCAGCCTTCCCAGAAACACCACTTTTCTTTCCGGTAGTTGATGCTCGGGTCCCTGTGTTAACCTTACTTGTTGCACCGGCCTTTGCACCACGCCCAGTCGCACCCCCTCTTGGAGTAGCACCTCGAGCCCATGCCCCATCTGACTTCCGAGTACTCATTTGGCCAGGCCTTGTGGGTCTTCTACTGGTATCTCTACTAGGTGGCCTCCACACATCAGGATCATCCATCGGACCACTCGATGACGTAGGATACTCATCTAATGGCTGAAAAACGAATGACGATTTAGTAGATATCGGAGGTGAGGGAGGGCGTCTTCCAATGGGGTTATTTTTAAAAGCACTTCTCTCTGCATCTAACTGCTTTACTACTTCTGTTTCCTCAGATAGCGCTTTCTTAACATTCATCCATTTCGAACGAAGTAAAGGGTCATCAAGAGAATTCAGGTGCCTGAAATCACAAGAGATTGAAACTTCTTCATGCAAGCCAGGTACAATTAACCAAACCAACTTAGTGTATGTTAGGAAATCCTTCTATAATTGATTATAAAGCTTGATACAACTATGGAGCAAAACTTAAATGAGTAGCTTCTGAGTTTCAAAATTGATTCTGAATAAAGAGAGATAAATCCAAACATGCTATCACTACTACTACACAATATCTAACCTCAATTGAACTAGTCAAAAATCCAGCTTACACCAAATTGATAAAACCATGTCTCAACTATCATTATCTCCAAATTTGAATTCACATCAAGACATGTAATTCAACAGTACTGGTTTCTAAAAGGGTATACGAGATCCATTGCATATGAATATGTCAAAAAATAAATAAAAACCATGACAATACGTTGCATCAAAGCACAAAAACAATTGATACCCATGAAAGGTAATGAAGAAAAGTGACGAACTTTACTAAGAAAAATTTGAAAAAATGAGAAAAAAAAAATTTGAAAAATGGGAGGCACAGGGAGAAAGAGAAGTACTTGTTGATCTGAGCAACAGCACCATCGAAGAAGATGATGGAGGTGTCATACTGTCCTTCGAGAGCGTACTCTCTGGCTAGCTTGAGGTGCTCTTGCAACCCACCCAACGAACTTCCAACCATTCTCTTCCGTCTCCAACAACCACCGTGCTGGTCCCGGTTCTCTACGGTCACGTTTAAACGCCGATGGGAGGAAGTGTGGTTCTGGTTTCAATGGGCTTTGTGGGTTTGAAATTTGAGAGCCCGGTGGGCCCACCAGCCCATAATATTCACTTGTATATCAAAAGTTTGAAGTTTGAACTATTATAGAGCCCATTTTCCCCTAACTATTCATTTTTGCTTTTTGCTTTTGATTTTCAATTTAAAAAATTATTCCTAAACTTCATTTGTCACACTTTCACTTTATACCACTCCTTTATTTTATTTTGGTGTAAGGAATGTATCCCTCATGGGAGAGTATCTTCTACAAGCATGAAATATCCACATTCTGGTGAGGTGCTCTCTCAATATGGTTTTTTTCATCACAATACTTGAACCTAGGACATAGTATAAGTGAAATCAATCATGTATCACTTGAATTAAAACCAAAAACATTCACATTCTGATGTGATTTGTTCTCCTATAAAAGTTTTTCAATCCACCATACTCGAACTTATGATATTACTTAAAGAAAATTAAATATGTACCACTTTACAATTATCTGCTTGATTTTTTTTGAAATGGAGAAAATTACATTTTATTTTTCTTCTCTCCCTTTTATTATCCACCAATGGAAAGTATATATCTTGGACTCTTGGAGTATCGTTTTTGAATTTATCTCTCTTTTTTGTTTCAGGTTTTATTCTGACTTCCTTTTTATTTGAATTCTATGGATTGGTGAGGTTGGGTAATCATGTCATATGTGAATCACTCATTGCTGTTTTTCGATCATTGAGCACATCATGCGCATGAAAACATTTGGTGCAATAAGGAATACATAATAAAACTATTTGTTGGCACACTTTCTCTCATTAAGCACATAGCCAATCTTGTTTAGTGAGTTCTCTTTTTGTTTTATTTTCCCAAACGTAACAGGCAGCCATAAAACTAATTTCCTCAAAGCTCTGGAATCACATTAAGTAGGTAAATCTATCTCAACAAATCATTATTCATACACACCGTTTAGAAATCGAACCCTATACTAAATATATAAGGAGCTCAATTATCTACCAGTTTTAATGCATTCTCTACCACTAGACCAACCAGTGTTACAAAATCCCAAAATTACAAATCAAAAAACAGTAAGAACATAGAAACAAAACAAAAGAGAAGAGGGTGTAAACAACCATGGCGTCACGGTCAATGATAGTGTGCCATGGTGGCTCAACCGCCATGTATCCTTTCCTCTGTCTAATAGCTTTTTTTAATTATGGATTGATTCAATAAAAAAATATTAGCATATATGTATATGTGGACACCCAATGTATATTCATCTCTCACCCCATCACAGATAATCTATGCAGTAATGAAACATTTTTCCAAATTCGTTGGTGTGTGAATGAATCCCATCATGAAGCATAAAACATTTAGAACTCAATCAATATAAAGAAAAATGAATATGTTTTTATCCATTGCTTTGAATGATGGAATTCAAAATGAAAATACCTGCAAATTAACCAGGCTTAAAGTAAATCTCACATTTATTCAAATGCGCCAGTTGCAATCTTGCTCCACTGGCAAATGGTCTTTCTTTCTATATGTTTCCTTTTATTCTTTGGACATGAGGTGATGAACTAGAAGTTCACTGGGTCCTGCACTAACCCATTTGCAACCAACTCTTCCAACCCTTTCTTCAGCCTTTCTGCCGCCGCTCTGCAATCACTCTCCGTCAAGCCTCCAAATGAAATTCTGAGATTGCCAGCAGCACCACATGCACTTCCCGGGATTACAGCAATCCCATGCCGATTAGCTAGCCAGCGAACAACGTCAAAATCATCATAGCCACCTTTAGGGAGTTTTGCAAACAGGTAAATTGCACCTTCCCCTCCTTTTACAGAACCCTCTCCAAGAGGGGAAAGTGCCTCTGAAACAATTTCTCTGTTCTTGGCAAGTGTTTGTACTCGTTCTCTGACCCACTCAGGCCCCATTTCCAAGGAGTGGAGAGCAAGGTGTTGTGAAATTATCGAAGCACAGATGGGGATGTTGTCTTGAACTTTAAGAAGTTGTGCAGAAAGTCCTTCTACTTCAGATGGGTATGCTATCTGCAAGAATCAAATTTTTAATCCAGACTAGCAATGCTGATTTTTAACATTAATTGCAACTGAGGATTTTTGAAGTGCTATATTACAGAGAAGAGACAAATAATTCAGAAAATAAAGTGGAAGCAAGACCGAACTTGCTTAACCAATGCTATGGAACAAAATCAATGGATGTTTCTTCTTTATCACAAATTACAAGTATTACATGGTAAGTTTTATTAATTATTTAAAAGGAAAACAACCTTGGCCAAATATAATTTACGAAGGTGTGGACTTCCTTGCACATTATGTTGCATGACTTGAAAAATTACAAGTAAATTAAAAGAATATCACTACCAAAAATCCAACAGGATATGAAAGCTTATTACGGGTTCCAATGGTTGTATATCATGGTTCCCAAATCCAATATTTCAAGAAAAACGGTCAATTGGACATGTAAAAGTTTAACTCCTTGCTCTCATGTGATGAAAATAAAGGCATAAGAAGTATTACTTACATATCCAACCCGCCATCCCATCATTCCATATGCTTTCGAGAAAGAGAATATGTTCACAATGTGATTTCCCTCCACACAAGAGTGTTTCAGACCATCAAACATAAAATACCTGCATACATAGATGACGACTAGATGTCCTCAAATACAAGATCTATAAATGAGAAAGTACCAAAAAATAGCTAAGAGTGCAAGGTTGTGCAATCCATATGCATATCCAACATAAACACCCCTAAAGTAGTAAATAGTAGACAACAAAGAGAACTGACGAAGCCAAACCCAAAAGTGTAACAATTTAAAATCGATTATGGGTCAGAGTATTACATGGAATTATTAAAATATAAATCACAAGATTCAGAAGCAAGTGTAAGAGAATCCTTATAGGTGCTCTTAGTGAAAACTACATGATGACTTATGCATTGATATGGCATTTCCTGGCCAGCATAAGATCTCTAAAGGAGATTTTAGAGACCACTTAAGGGGATGCCCCAAACATGAGTGAAAATGATTTAAAAATTAATCTGAAATGACAATAAGTTGAAAACCCTATCGATAAAATGAATAGTAATTTTCATGAATAAACTCTTCATATGCTTTTTAGCCAATCTTTAAGTAGTCATTCCAAAGGCCCAATAAAGAAGAGAATGGAATTAGACAATCAACAATAACCTTAAGACATACAAACAATTTATTCTCATGATAGAAACCGTTGTGTAAATGGTATTGTCACGGTGATAAGCAGAATAACATGGGCATAAACATAACTCTTGAGACCTGTTTTCTTTCTTTCTTTCATAAATTTTTTAGAATTTCCATTAGCATTGTAACTTAAAGACTTACTCGTATGTATTGTCAACAAGAAGCCAAGAGCCAGCATTCTTGCAGAGATTTGCAATCCTCTGACCAATAAAGAAAAAGAACTTGCTTAGAAATTTCAAAATAAAATTCTTAAGAAAAATATTCTTTGGATCATATAACATATTCATTAGGAATATTATCATGAGAGGATTCAAAAGAAACAAACGAAAGAGAACTTGAATGAAAAATTGTTCAGCAACACAATTTTAAGATCATACTAACTGAAAGCGTATTTTCACATAACATACCGACAACACCGAGAGAGAGAGAGAGAGAGAGAGAGAGAGAGAGAGAGAGAGAGAGAGAGAGACCTGCAGAAGAGATTCTGGAATGTATGTTCCAGTAGGGTTGCCAGGATTTACAACAGTGACAAGCTTTGGGACAGGTTTGCTCTCTGTTAATATTCTTTCCAACCAATCTGAAAATCAAGAAAATTCAAATAAACAAATAAATCTACAATGCATTTGAATTATTAACATCTAATAGACACCAAACAGTCTTCTAATATTTTTGTTCTTCGGTATATGGGGGACAGCATGGTGTAGGGAGGCATTCATCAGCATGTTCTAATTGGATGTTGGATTTAGAAATATATGAAATCACAAGATAGAGTGAACTTAACCAACATTTTGTAATTCACAAGAACTTAAAACCAAAGAGGGTTGGGGTTGGACATGCATGAGTTTATAGCGGCCTAAGAAACCATCCACGGAGAGGTTTGACAAACTGATAGATACAGTCCTATTAGTCTGACAATAAATTAAAGAAAAGGAAGTAATCACAAGAGTCAGAAAACGATAATATGGATGGGGATTTTCTTTGACAGGGCCTAAAGACACATGGCAGCAGGGGAGAGAGGAATGATGAGTGAGTAAGGTTTGAATTCTGGGACTAAGATTCTCTACAGTTCAGAAGCAACTTTAGAGAATCTTGACCACTGAAAAAAATTATTTACACGAAACAATAAAATAAAATGTAGTGTGAAAAACTGCATGACTATAGATGACAACTGCAAGACCCTGCTGGTGATCATGTTTGGTGAAATCTGCTAGAAGAAAAATGTTAAAAGCAGATAAAGGGAAAAGGGAAGGGAAGAAAAATTGTGTAGAGTGGCTTTGGTCGGTGTTGCCCATCCTTAAGGTTGGGATTCTCACTCATGGTGTCTCTATTTTGCATTGTCTTTCTTCTCCAGTTGATTTTATTCCAGGAAATTCAGTTTTTTCTTAGTTTATATCACAAAAACAAAGGTTTATACATATCTGACAAGTTTAGTATATTAGTTCTCTGTTTTTATCAATGCTTTTGAGAATTCAACACGTCCAGACCTAATTCTTCCAATTACTTATCAGTTATCAACCCCCTGAAAGTGAAAAATGTTCCTAGTACCCATAGATTTGCTTTGCTTTCTTAGTCCAGTGCTAGTAAATCAAACTGCTAGTGACCAGATTATGCTTCGTCTTACCTACATCTGGATAGAGTGTATCTGGGCTACCAGGGCCTACATGTATATTGGTAATGCCAGTCATCTGGAAGGACATATATGCATTGAAGTAGTAAGGAGCAAACATAACCACGGAATCCCCCGCATCACACAGAGTAAGAACTAGATTCACGAATGCCTGCACTGCAGATGCGTAGAAATGAGTACCGTGATATTCCGGTCAAGAAAACAAAATGAGTACTGACAATCATTAGTTTTTAATCAACAGTTAAACAATTTGACCCTTGCAATGTTAAATAAAATGACCATACAGGAGCTAAAATGAAAGGTAAGAGGAGTTGAAAAATATAATACAAGTACAGGGGAAAAAATGAAAATAAAATTACAGAAAAAACTCATTTTAAATCACCGTATCTTTCGTTTTCTAATAAATGAATATATAGACCTAAAGTACAAAAATCAGGTTCTTTTAGTTCCCTTCTCATGCTCATTCTTTCTTTGGGTAAGGAGGTCGGGTCGGAAAAGAAACACTAGATGGAATATTCAAATTAGAAATCCAACTACAGCAATTTGAACGACAATCAAAAGTACAACAGCCTTCAGTTGTGCAGTTCATTATGCTTTGAGTTAAACAAAGGAGGAGCTGCTACACTATGACAGTTGTAGATTGGAATTGAGATCAGAAAGCAAGACAGGCATTTATATATCTTAAATAGCACAACTCAAGAAGTCCAATGAAAGCTGATATGCTTATACACTCCACTTTGATCAGTAACCATGCTTTCTATTTTTTATGATGTAACAAATACAAAAACAAAAGCCTTATCCCACTAAGGGAGGTCGGCTATATGGATCACATCATCACACTACGCCAAGTTCTTTTTGGGAATAATTCCGGCTATGCTTGCATAGACGGTCCCAAGCTTGGGTAAAGGAAGAGGGTTGTGTTAGGCCTCAGTTGCTAACGTAAAACAAGTCGATATCTTCAATATGGATCAAACACTAATGTTGTAAGAAAATAATGAACATAAAACACACATTATATAGTTGAGGATTGATCACCTGATTGGCACCTGCTGTAACCATTACAGAGGATTTGTGCAAATTATTTTCTTGACGCAACTGCATGACAATAACAAAGAAGATACATGAAAGATCACAAAAGTCAAGGATAATTCAGGTACTAAAAATGGTCGCCAATAGGCTTTAGGTGCTCATGTAAAGCCAAGCCACATTGCCCGGCTATAAGTACAAGTTGTAAGAAGAAACTAGATTATTTACCTTTTTCACCAATGCAGCTCTAAGCTCAGGTAAACCTTCATCAGCACCATAACGACTGACAGAAGGCTCCCACACAAGTTCTTTCACCTTATCTAGTGCTGGCTTTGGAGGTTGCCAGTAAACTACCCCCTAAAGAGACAAATTTCAGCAAATCCATTAGAATAGCATATAGAAAAAACTAAGGACCACATAATGGAGAGGAAGTTAGTTAATATGATAGCAATTTTAGAAAACATAGACAGCATAAGCTAAGCTGTAGGGAAGGAACTAGTTATATGTAAAACGGGGTAGTCGCCCCCTAAAAGTAAAAATATCTTTAATAGAGTAGTATTCAAAATTTGTATTTGCCTCCCTCAAATGTTCCTTCAATTAGCCATTGTTAATTTTGCTTAATATGTGTTAAGCTTTAGCCTCTCTTACCCATTTTTCTAGCTACATCCCTGCTAAGCTATAGAAATAGCCCTTCTTGACAGATTTTCTAACTTTGTTTCTACTATTCGATACACGTTATTTCAAAATTTGGGATAATTGAAGGCAAATATTTCATGGTTGTTGTCAGAAATGTTGTCGGGCAGAGAAACCAAGTTGTTTAGTTTCTCAACCTTTCAGCTATTTATCAAGCACATTTTCAAGATAGAGTCACCCAAAGCTGTACTGTAAGCACAATGAGAGCAAAGTATGCCAGATTCATAAATCCGCACCAAACATGCCTTAATTGAAAATGGGAAAACATACAGCCTCCAACCCCAGCTCTAGATACATCATATATCTCAATGATGCCCGCTTGCACAGAGACCAACCAAGCTATAGTAATTTATAATTCAAACATGAAAACCAGAAAATAGTCTCACACAAACACAAAATCATCGCCCCAAGAGTAAAAAATTGTATTATATTAAAGAGCTCTCCTATTTAGTACCAATACCAATAGCAAGAAACCCAAGAATGTTAGGTAAATTGCTTAGTCTGGCGATTCGTTTCGTACTAAATATCTTGACTCTACACTAAATTAATTAAACAAGCATTGGATTTGGAAACAGAGAAAAAAAAATGAAACAAACCTGAGCCAAAGACACGCAATTCTTAGCTCCTCGAAGCACTTCCTGCATCTGCAAACACAAACACACATGAACAAGTCAAATTCCAATGAGAGAAAAAGAAAAAGTCAATGAAGGGCTGGCATCCTTGTCCTTGAGTACCTGAACCATAATCGGCATCTCAGTTTCCAAAGCCCTCCTAGCCAAATTCGCGTACGAACCCATCTCACACAAAATCAAAGCAAGCAAGCACCCTTTTGGGTTGATTTGTTGAACAAGAAGAAACGTGAGCTAGTGGACCAACCTAGTAAAAAGACATTAGCTATGAAACGCCACGCTTCACCAACCCACGCACCACCCTTAATATTATACTATGTAACTGTAACTGTAACTGTAACTGTAACTGTAGTATACTAATAATCAATCCAAATTCCAAAAGGGAAAACGCTTTTCTTTCTTTAATTAATTTTTAAATCACCAAAATGAAATCAAAGCTTTCTTGAGCTAGCTAGCGTTTTATTGACGCCAATACTGGATAAGAAAGCAACAGAACCTTCTCTCCGACAATTACCCCCAATTTCCGGGGTAAATTTTCTACCTACTAGGTTAATTAGAAATTTGTTACTACTGTTTTTTTCTGGGAAGGAACGAAATCTGTGAAATTGAAGAAGGAGACGAAGAATATGTGGGGGATTGGATGAAATGTCACTGAAATCGGAGAGTGGGGGGTTTTTGTCTTTGTGTGTGTGTCTCGGTGTCAGTGTGTGTCGGGTGAGTCATGCAAATGCGGACAAAACAACAGAGGAGCACTCGAAAACGGTTCGGTATGGTTGTTGTCTTGTTTCGGTTTACTACATTTTCCAATATTTGTGGCTTCAACCACATTTCGTTTTGGGTTGTGAGAGTGAGAGTGAGAGTTGTACAAATTTGAAATTCCATATAGGTTGACAGTCTGTAATCTGTATTTTTTTTAAGCAGTCTATAATCTTTTTTTTGTTACAAGAGGAAGAAAAGCAGTCTATAATTTGTATGATATAGATAAATAAGTTTTGAAGAAAAAAAAACTCAGAGTAGGATTTGTCACCCCACTTATTAAAAATGTCACTCTACATAAAACACTTTCCGGAACTCAATTTTTGAAATCTTTCAGAAATTGAGTTCCCGAGGTATTTTCCCACTTAAAAGTGGGGGTGTTACATTACATTTTGCACTACCGGGAATTTAAATTTTGAATTAATTTGAAATATTAAATCCCAAAATAATTTGGAACTTAAAAAACCGAAATTATGGGGTGGAAAATCTAATTCCCAAGAAAACTATAGATCCATTTCATATTAATTCACTACTCAAAGAGAAAATTTTGTTTCAATATTTTCTTTTCTTTTTTAAAAGCAAAATACTCAAGGAAGATTAAAAGTTGGTCTTTCGTTAGATTCTATTTTAAGGGTCCTCGTAAGATAGATCAAGTGGTAGGAGTTGGGGGATATATGAGTTAGGTAGAGGAGATCCAGAGATCGATTCCTGGCGGGTGCAATTTATCTTTCCGATGTACCAAAAACAGATTCTATTTTAAGGGATTGTCGGTTGCTTGGTTCCTCTTTAGTAGAACAACCGAAAGGAAATAAAAGTTCCTCAAGCTAGAAGGATAACGCCCAAAGCACCAAGAAAGAACCAAAAGCCCATCAGACCCCAAAATTAACCAATCCCCAAAAATCTACCTTTATTCCGTTTTGAATTTATTGATTTTTTTACACTTTTTTTTTTTAAACGAAATGAATATTATTAAGTAAATGCTTGAGCCAACATAACTCAAGACAAGAGCAAGGTACAATCTGAATCAGAAGAGTTCCGAAGAAAACTATGTGCAAAAAGTGCACCAAACCCACCACCAACCCGCAGATGGCTACTAACGTATTCCCAAGAAGGAGCATCGTTAAAACCTTACTAAGAAAAATCAATGGGAAAAAACACAGCAAGGAAAAAGAGTACCACCAACTTGGGAAAGTTACCCTGCAACTAGAAAGCATGATAATTAGCTCAAACAGCAGCTGAAATTCGATTACAGTAAAAACAGCAACATTTTAAGTTTTCTGTAACACATAAGCAGCAAGCAGAGACAGCATCTAGGCAAAACAGCAACCAGAAACAGCTTCCAAACCAACAGCAACAACAACACTCAGCAAAACAGACAGCAGAAGCAACAGCAGCATCAGCAACGACAGCACAACATAAATCTACAACAACAACAACAACATCACCAGAAAACAGCAAACAACACCAGCAGAAAACAGCAAACCAGTTCAAACCGGGATCTGATAAGTTCAATAGCACCAATATTAACCGGTTTTCTCCAATTCAACCAGTGGTCGATTCTTACCGGTTCTGAATTCCTCCAGTTTTTACCTTCAACCAAACTAGTCACTTACTAGTTTCCCGATTTAACCTGTCCGAACGGCCAATACGCTCCAATTTATACAACTATGCTAGTAACTATTGATATTGTTATGGTATCAATTGACGATGTGTTCACTGTGTGGCTTACTGATCAAATTAGTCATTTATTTTGTAAGCGAGTTTGATATTAGTCCATTGGTGGAAAAATGACGTTTAGGGCTCGTTTATCAGGATAGGATATGATATGTGAACAAGATAGCAACATGATATGATAAGAGCACGATAGACTTTTATCCTATCCTATGTTTGAGGTGAATATGATAAGGACATGATATGATAAGGAAAAATGTATCAAATTAATATTTGAATAAAAAATACATTTAAAAATTGATCATTCTATTAAATTTAATTTTTGTATACATTGTCATGAATGAGTCTTTATTTTAAAATAACTAATATTAATTTAAATTTTATTAATTAACCTATTTTATTGTTTTGAAGATAGCCTATATTTTAAATAAAGTTATGCAATTAATCAATTGGTTTTCACTTAGTTGTGACACGTGATAATTAACAAGAAAAATTAACTAAATTAAGAATATTATTATTTCAAAAGTCTTTATATTTAAATTATAAATTATTATATAATTTTATAAATAATTTTAAATAATAGGAGATGAAAATAGAAAATTAGCCTATTACTATTTAAAAAATAATATTTGTAACCAATTGGTTTTCATTTAATTGTGACACGTGATAAATAATAAAAATTAACTAAGTTAAAAATATTATTATTTCAAAAGTAATTTATATTTGAATTATTATATAAGTAGATAAATAATTTTTAAATAATAGGAGATGAAAATATTAAATTAGTCTACGTATATGATTACTATTTTTTTAAGAAAGCAAAATATATATATTCATAGATAGATGAGGAAATTGGCAAAATTAACAACTCTCCTCAAAGGGAACAAAAGTTGGCAAAGCCAGAAAGGAGCAAAGAAAGGAAAAACAAAGGAACTCCAAGAACCGGAGAAGAAAAATCCCCCAACGCCTAAGAGAAAACCCGCAAAAGCACCCAAAAGCCCACCCGACAAAAACCAAAAACCGAAACAACCATCACTAACCACTAGCAGAACGCCCCAATTTACTATTAATAAATTAATATTTGTAAGTGAGTAGTCTATTTTACTATTTATGAATAATAATTTTATTTATTTTTTATTTTAGTTAAATTAATATTTTTATATTTATTAATTAATATGATTATAAATTATAAATTATAAATTATAAATTATATAATATTAAAATAAATTAATTTAGAGTTAGGATACTGAAAGAAAATATATAACTGATATCTTATTATGTTCTATCATATCTCTCCCCTCAGGATAACTTTTACACATGATGAACAAGATAAGATAGGAGACATGATAGTATTATCCTATGTTGCTGGCGCAACAAACAACAGATAACAACAAGATATGATTATTATCCTGTCATATCATATCATGTTCTGATCACCAAACGGGCCTTACACATGATGGACAAGATAGGATAAGAGACAGGATAGTATTATATTATCTTGCTGGCGCAATCCTGTCATATCCTATCATGTCCTGATCATCAAACAGGCCCTTAGTGACTGTCATTTTTATAATTACCTGATGTTTTTTACTGCCACTAAACGTGATTTTTCGACCGATGGACTAAAATTGAATTCGCTTACAAAATCAAGGACTAAATTGACTATTAACCTTAATTGAGTGGTGCCTAAATTACATATGCTGACATTAAACTCATATTTCACACTACATCTCTATTTTGGGGTCCAGGCTATTATGAACTATATGAATTGCAATATAAATTTAAACTTGCTCATCTGTCCTCATCAGCTATGATGAAAGAATTGCGTATATGCCCACTAGTGATTGTTAAGAGTGGCAATGTAGTGGCAATTTTTTTTTTCTATTTATGGCTGCAAGTTAATCTTTATAATAGTGATAATTGAAAAAAGGAACTATAATAGTATGATAAGTAAATACACTAGAACAATAACCGAAGCATAATACCTATGTTATGGCTCTTGATGAAATTAAGAATCAATTTGCAAATAGTCAATCATAAATAGTGTCAAACATTTAATATGAAAAAGAAAAAAATTCAAATATTACTATAGTGAATAGAGAAATTATTACTAGGTGTGTTTAAATTACTTTACTAAAGATGGAGAAGAATAAGTGCGCATCATGTATCGCAGAAACTATAACTAAGAACTAGCTAATTGAGAAATGTGACAGGACAAGTCAAGGAAGTATGAAATAACAAGATTGGATACTTTATCCATGAGTATTTTCCACAATACACATAAATAAAGTTATTAAGCTTTATGCCTTGAAAACCTATAATATAAATGAAATTATCATTATTTATTTTCAGATGTAAATTATGTGTGTTGTAGATCTTATCAAAACTTATGACTATCAAGAAGAAAATAGTAAATATAACAGTAGCTTTGGCTTTACAATGCAAGATCATACAGTAATTTTATATTATATTTTTTCATTATTGTGCTTATCAACCTAACTACATTTTGTCCATTAACAGTTTCTTATAAATTACACATTTTGTGACACATAAATCTTTTGTAAAATATTAGATACACATATAATTAGACTGAGATTCTTTCAGTAATCAAGTCAGTAGAACCGTGTGAATATATCATACTCAGTCTCATAGGTGTTGAAAGATTTTTTACCACTCTACGTTCGAATCTCTCAAGACTCAATTGTAGTATAGTAAAGGGTTTTGTCGTATCCACATGGAGGTGTAATACTTATGCTGTTCAATAGCTAACAAACTCAAATGATGGTTAACAGAGATATTAGGTGTTTGTTTAAGAACATGAAAATATAAAGAAAGCAAATAAAGTAGTTGGATTCACCAAGGTAGATAGTTTTGCTAGGATTAGAGTTTCTTTATCGGACCTCTATGTAACTTATTGATTCACATGCAAATATTGTTCTATGAAATTGATTCCTCCCACCATTTCTTATCTTACTACCCAGTCCCCTGGCGTAGAAGATTCTCAACTCAGCTATATTAACCTTCAATCCCTTGATCGATTAACAATAGCGAGTAGCATTAAGCATGGATATTTCAATAGACTAATGATCTAACCCTATCCCTAGACCTTAGAATCATTAGATGATTTTACCTATTTCAGATTTAAATAGCTAGTTCCCACCATCCTATTAAATCTAATTTCATGTTCTAGGTGATCAATCCAAAACAAGCAATAAGCACAAGGTAAAAATCATTGAATCATGGAAAAGAAACATATGATTTTCTCTAGTTCAGACTCAAGAATGTGTGAGTTCCCTACACAAGTTTGAATCAATCAAAATACCTAAGGGGATCAACCTAAGATATAGCATGAAGCAAAAGAGAAAACCATTGATTCTTTAACATAGAAACATGAAATTTGCATAAAGTAAATCAAATAGATTACATGAGCATCAAAACAACTAGTTCTAATCCTAACAAATGAGAAATTAGCTATCCATTTCCATGGATAGCTTTACAATCATAAAAGAGAAGAAGAACGATGAAAAACCGGATCTGTGACGGTTCCCCGACAATGAAATCGATTCCAAAGCCTTCTCTCCGGCCTCCTATACCTCCCTTGATGCTCTCCTTCGAGTTCTATCTTTTCCTAAGTGATGGGTTTCAGTTTTTGGTCCCCGTTTTTGTTTAGATTTCTAAAGAGGGAGCTTAAATAGGAAATTCGTCAGACAGAGTGTCCGGCAGCCTCTGAGGAGCACCCGGCACTCTGCATTCTTCAAAGTGAAGTTTCCTTGACCGCCAGGAGCGCCCGGCAGCCTCTGAGGAGCGCACGACACTCTTTATTCTTCAAGGTGAAGATTCCTTGACCTCCAGAAGCGCCCGACAGCCTCTGAGGAGTGCCCGACACACAGGAACTTCAAATTTGTTTTTCCTAACCAAAGCTTGCATTTTCTTCAATCTTCAATCCTACAACATTTTTTGAGATTATAATCAATACTTGTGTTCTAATTAAATTTCACATATCAAGAAATTCTAATAAAAAGAGGGTGAAGTTGTTAAATATAACTCATTAATCCTAAAGATAAGTGCCTAAATTGCACATCAAAACTAGGTAAAAATAACACTTATCAATAGGCTTATTACTAGTGTGGAAGCACAACAAGTTGTAAAACCCATAATTAGCACTAGAAATAGGTATCCACGTTGAAAAATACACAAGACAAAAAAATAAAAACTCCCCAAAAACAAGCTCCCTAAATCAATACCCAGTAGAACAAAGACAAATGTTAATCCATATATCTCTATTGTTTACTCTGTTAACTGTAGCTTGGATGCCAAATTAGTGTGAAAAAGAAAAGAAACAAGTTTTTCTTTTCTTGTAAAATTAGAAAGAAACTGAATCGAAATTAGTATTACAAGCAAAGTAAGATGAATTATGGAACACTTTGGAGTATAGATATAGCTTGTCAATTAAATGAATTCATTTAACTATAACTAGAATGAATTGAAGAAATTCAATTTGATATTGAATGATTATAAAAGAATGATAGGATTTGCAGATCCTCAAATATGGCACACGATATTTTTAACTGAATTCACCTCCTATATAATATCATTCCAAAAACGTTTCATGCAAGAATTCATTAATAAATGAGTGCATTCTTATTATCACTCTTTTATTCATTTAAGCACACAACACGTTACTTGAACTGTATGTGATGTGAACTGCGTGAAATTTAATCTATCCTATCGGAGATAAATCTTATCACTATGATTTATAAGAAGTAAATGCTGAGATGGCAGCATATGCTCTAATAACATTAATAAAACAGGGAAAAACACAAAGGGAGTTCAAACAGACTTATCCTCAACTCAATTAATCAAAGACGAGGTTTAAGGCTACATATGTGTCAAAATAGGAACTGAGAAAGATCTTTTACAAAAGAAATAATATGACCTAATTGAGAACTCATACTCTAAAAAAATGATAAAAATCCAAACAAAATTAACACAAAGGAAAATTACAAGGAAAGGAATAAGCAAAGGTTTATGGTTTTCTACCTTCAGTGAGTTTGGGCTAGACATACCAGCAACGTTAGGAACACTTTCGTCCTCTAGAAATTTAGGGCCCTCAAACAAGAAATCATCAAACAATAGTCAAACATGTGGCTCTACGGAAATTAAACAAAATAATCTCGATTCATAAGAAAAACAACTCAAAAGGTGACCCTAAGATTGAATAAACCCGAGAAATGCAAATAAGTTTCGTTGTTACCGGTGGTTGCATACTTGCATATTGTGGTTACAAGGGTTTGGAGTCAGGTGTTATAATTTAAGTTAAATCCACATCACCATAAAACCTTAGACACTTAAGGCAATGTGTGTGCAGGCCCTTTGACTTATATACTATTGTACACTTGTTTATTTGTACAATGTAGGACTTCTTTGAGTTACATTTGTGTTACTCTAATATCAAATTACAGTTATCATGAGCCTTCGAAAAAACAGCTATAAGTTAACACTTGGGGTGGTTCACACCACACCTTAAGATTGAGTCACTTAATGACAGTTTCTTGAACCGCCGGTAGCATTGCTTTTTTTAAAGGATCAACGATGGTTGGGTGAATTTCCGCAATAAGTACCCCTCTATCTCTAATTTCTTTTAGTCATTTGAAATTTATAATATATATATTTTTTAAAATTAATATTCAACTTTATATTAATATGAATTTAAAATACACTAATAGTACTTTTACACGGATTCAATTTCTAGTTCAATCAAAAGTTCATTCACCCGGGGGTAATATCCAAAACACATAATTATCCTAGGATACATAAACATAATCTTTTCATAAGAATTATGATGAGCAATATAGCATGTCACAAGAAGACATCACATGCACATGGTACGTTCAAAACTTGAAGCTTCAAATATGCAAGCACTATATGCCATCCAAGACGCAAGACTCATGTATGCATAGTTCAGTGAGTTTTCTTAATTGTCATTCTTAGGCCTAACTTCTATTCCTTCAATAATGAGACCGACATTAAAACAACCATCTATCTGCAAGACACTCATCTCAACTTCTTCATCTTCTAGGCCTGAAATGAAGAACTCGCCCATCTCAATCTCCAACCACCCATCGCTTCTCACACTCGGACCTTGTACTCTATCCCATCGGTCGTGCACCTCGCCTTCCAATGAGTCTGGATTCAAATAGGCAATTTTGGTAATATTATGACCGCCTATGTTGTTGACTGATAACACCACAAGAACTTCATGAAAATTTGGGGCATCGATAATCTTGAATACAAGAAAAGCTCCATACTGAGTATTTGGGGACAAGGAAAATGTGTTTATCATCCCATGAATTTCAAGCCACAGCAAATGCCGAAGCACAACAACATCAGGAAACCTGTTCATAATTTTGCACAAGTTAAAAAGTTAAGGATAGAGGAAAAAAATGTCAAGAGTGATTCATTGTCATTTCTCAATTTGAGACACCAACAAATCTAAAAGAATATGTGAATTTCGATGAAGCAAATATTGCCACAAGACAAATAAATTTCAGTGCGAAGCTGAATTGCACGTACACAAGTATGTGTGTAGATGTAATGAATTTTCTTTCGTAGCAGCAAAGAATGGGAAGATCCAATTAACTTTGTAGCCAATAAATAAGGAGTTGATCATACTGCTATTATTTCATAGGGTGCATTAAGGCCTCACGTTAACTAGAGGTATTGTGCTAAATAAATTCATATAAAGGGTCTCAAATAGATTTTTGAGGAAGAGTAATTTGTTGGGTCCAGGTGGGCCGGCATCCTGCCTAATGTGTGACAAGTGTTCAAAACGGGGCGCTGGTTGCTACTCTATAAGAAAATAATGTTGCGCTCTCACTAACACCAATTGATTTTGGCGTAGTGGTAAGCGTGGATCCAAAAAGTGGTATCAGAGCATGTCCTGTGTTCGAATCCCACATAAGGCATGTTGTGCAACTGGGTTGGCTGGCAGGTGCTGGGGGGATTGTTGGGTCTAGGTGGGCCAGTATCTACCTACTGTGTGATCAATGTTCGAAACGGGGCGTTGGCACCACACTATAAGGAAATAACGTTGTGCCCTCACTAACACCATTTGGTTTTGGCATAGTGGTAAGCGCGTGATCCAAAATAAATAGGAATAACTTGAATCTAATTCTAAGAGTACTGAGGTGCAAGGTGGCAATTGCAACAACATCGTCTATTACTCAACTTTATTATACTCCGAAGTTTTCAAGTGGGTATTGAATCAAAGAAAGAAATGAGAAGACAAACAAAAAAAGAAACCGTAATGGTAAAGTGTTCACTTTTCAAGAGGTTGTTGAATAAACTAATTAACCTGATGTCTAGTTCAGTAAATTAAGTTGTAGCCATAGCTGATAGTAATAAAACAATTACAATGTACCCAAAATCTGACCTTGACTCTGGGAGCGTTGTCCAACACCTGTAGTGATCACCGTTATCCCAAGCAATGAATAGAGCTCTAGCACCAAGCATGAAACACTTCTTCCCACTCTTTTTATCCAGTTGAAAGCTCTGCATGCATTTCGGAATAACACTCAAATTTAATTGATCCTCTGATCGAAAATCCCTAATCTGAGAAGTTAAGCAATCAGATGAGATTGATGATGAGAGTGGTTACCTTTTTACCATTGTCGATGACGACAGGGTGATCAGAGAGATCGAGGTAGAAGCGTTTCTTTGATGAAGCGTTAGCACGAGAAAGAGATTGGGAAACAATGGAATGAGAATCAGAAGGGAGAAAACGATCCCAAACAGCGTCGGAATCGGCAGCGGAGCGGAAGATCTTAGAAACCAGGGAGAGCCTGGCGGCATCCACCGGAGTGGTACGAGACAATATGGCAGCAATACATCCTTCTGGCAGCAACTCCATTGTTTAATTGTGTAAAACTTAATAACAATATTATGTATATATAGGAGTCATTAATCTAAATATTAATAAAGTTCATCTTAGATCATATTAATAAAAATTAATTTGATAGAATGTCTGACTCTGACTAGGCACCTTTTACTTCATCATCATGTCATGTCTCCATAGGTCTTCTTTTTGTAATTTTTGTGGTAACCTTAAAACACTTTGATTATCAAGTCAACAAGCAGAAATAAGAATAATTATTAAAGTAAAAAATAATCAGTAACTTATATACCATAATTCATTCATATGTATATGGCAGGTTATTAAAAATTTGGACTGATTTTATAAAAATATATTTATCAAGTGTATTAAATATTAACATATTTAATCATTTTTATTCTCTTTAATATGATAGACCTCTTGACGTGGGCCTGTTCATAAGATTTATCATATTTATTTTGTAACAAAAATACTAACTAATTATTATTTCATTTAAAAACTTTAAATATTTCTAATGATATTATTGATTATATTAGTTTTTTAGATATAATTTATAGGCACTTTCGGTGTAAAAGAAATTCACATGTACAACTAATCATATAATTCCATTTTTAATTTTAAAAACTTTTTAATTCAAATTATGACATAAAGAATTGATGAATTCTTATTAAATGACTATGCAAAATATTTTTACAAAGTTAGTGCATTGTAATTATGAAAATCTTATTTTTTTCACAATTGAGTATATTAGTAAAATATATATGACAAAATATTAATGGAAATGTTAATTATTATAATTTGGTCAACACTTGAAATAAATTAATTAATATTTATATTATTAACTATATTTGTAAATAAAGAAAATATACTTAAAATTAATATATTAAATATTAAAATTATTTCAATATGGCTTTCAATCGTCATTAATAATTTGAGTAGAATAATTTCAAAGAATTAAGCGATGAAATAAATTATTAAAAGTTAACTGTATTATCATTCCTTTTCCCCTTCCTCTGCTAGGGCTTCATACCCTTTGTTGACTTGCGGCGGCACGAGCTCAGTTCTAGTGGTGGTCCAGTCCTAAATGCAGATGCGGGCGATGATGGAGTTCCGGTGTGCGAGAACGGCATCTCAGATCAAGAATATGAAAAAGGAGGGTTTGCCTAGGTCGTCTTTTACCATGTTCATCAATGGTATCCCTGAAATAGCTGACTACTTCCAGATTTGTGGCCACTTTGGCCAAATCGAAAGCCTGATGAATGTTTTTGTGCAATGATTGTGAAGTATCGAGATGGCTTTTCGTTTCGGGTTCGTGAGATACTCGTCTCTGGAACTCGCTTCACTTGCGATCAATTTGTTCAACGGTGTTTTGATTGGGGGGGGGGGGGCTCGATCCTGTTTGTTGCACTAGCAAGGTTCCCGAGATCAAGGATTTTGGGCAGAGTGCAAACCAGGGCAAATCCCTAACCTCGTAAATCTTGTTTGGGGTGATTTAACATGTCAAGAGGAGGCCATCTAAAATATTTGTGAAGGTTCGACGAAACAAGGCCTTTTCTGATGATGAAAAGACGAGAATCTAAGTCCTCTCTTCGATCCTTCCTTTTATGTTTTCCCAAAGATTCGCGCCTCTAGGGTGCTTGGGTGGCAAGGCTTCTTCGATTGGAAAAATAGAAGGTGTCCCATCGAGGCTCCTTTTCCCAAACTGGGGTTGGGCATCTCCGGTTCTATCGCATATGTATGTTTGGGGGAGCCCTGATCCTTCCCTGTCTCGGGTTGTGACGGTGTTGGCGAGGGCCTGGTGGTTGCTGAGGAGACTACGTTGACAGAGCGTCGGAAGAGAGGCTAGTAAAAGAAAGTCCTAGCAACGGGTAAGCAAATGGTTCCAGGAGCTTCAATCTAAGAGGTCGCAGAGTTTCTGGTGGTTGAGATTTTTCCTGTAAAGGGTTCTTCAATAATTCTTTCCGGAGCTCGTGGTCCCATTTGTGCTTTGCAGCGAGCTCGAAGGGATGTTTTTTAGTTTTAGCTTGAGTCTGCTAGTTTTTCTTTTGTTAGGCGTTTGAGCAATTCATTTGTGGACTATTTAGTCAGGAACGCTTGCACCTATGCAGATATGGTGTGGGTGGAGGAGGTTCCTCAGCATGTGGTTCATTTGATGAACATTGATGTACTTGCTTCTTTGCCTTCTGGCATTTAATTAATTTGTGCATAATTTTATTTTGTTTTAGCATTTGGGCAATTCATTTGTGGACTATTTAGCCAGGAATGCTTCCACCTACGTAGATATGGTGTGGGTGGAGAAGGTTCCTCAACATGTGGTTCATTTGGTGAACATTGATGTACTTGCTTCTTTGCCTTCTGGCGTTTAATTAATTTGTGCGTAATTTCAAAAAAAGTTAAAATCAACTAAGAGATGAAGATTGTGAGTAGCTTCTGGATATTATAATTGATTCTAAAAAAACTAATAAAAATATGGTATTGTTCACATAATGCACGCTTAGATGATCCAGCTAGGTCAAAATATAGTACAAAAGTGAGCTTAGATTGCTCTCGTCCATTTCCACTCTTAGAGTGATACATCTTTAACATTGCCTAAAATGACACTAATCATTCCTTTCTCGGACTTTATGGCCTTAAATGTAATCCCCCGATAATGTTTTTGCCGCTTTCATCCTGATTTCTTGATTTTTTTTTCCTTGCTCATGCAATTGGTTTGGCTGAAACATTATTGGAAAATAAATCATTTGCCTAATTTTAGGGTATCATGTGTCATGATCAGAATGGTTTTATCAGTTCCATGTAGGAGTAACTATGATTCTTGTGGACAGATTTCTTACAGAGGATATTTTGAAGCCAAATGACAACACTGTTGCGGAATAAATGGCCTTTTTAACTTGTAATTTCCTTTGAAAAGAATGTGTCTTTTATTAAGAAGTACTAGGGACTTCTTAAGGTCAACACATCAAGCTAGACTAAGGAAGAAAGCTCTATAGGGACTTCCTCAATCCAAACATCATTCTTCAAACGAAAAAGAAAGCCTGGCTAAAAAGTTAGCAGCATAATTACCAGAATGAAGAAGAAATGCAAATCTAAAAACATCAAAGCTAGAAGTCAAATATGTGCAGTCACGAAGGGCGCCTTTAGGTCTTATATAGGTGAAGACAATCAGTTTCAAGGCACACTCTCGTGAAGCAAAGAATCTGATGCTATAGAAAGAGTCCACCTGAAGCTAAGAGCCTCCACAATAAATAAAGACAAAACATCCATTCACATCACGTTGCCATCGCCAACACCTCCCCATGTTCGTCCTGAGCAACAAAACCAAAACCGGCCAAGCTAAAAGGAGCTACAAATGCATCAAAATTAATTTTCACAACCTCCCCAACACGACGACACCAAGTCACTAAAAGAATAGTCTGAGGCTACGATCTAGACCATGATACGATTACTATCGATGAGAGACGAAATCCACCAGCACGACCCAAAATCTGCAACAAAGAAAACCTGACTTTGCGAAAAGAAAGTTGCTCCTTAACTCCCGAATACAATATAAAATAATGAGAAAGGAACCAATACCATTTGGGTCATCACACACCAAGAAGCAGCCATAAGCTTATGCATGAGGTACTCACATTTAAGACGAAGACTAAGGGGAGAAGCAAACCATACCCCTTTGACCATCGAACAAAACAACAAGGCATGGCAAACTGACTCTGGGTTGTGAGGCATAAAAGACACAAGGGATCATGTTGGGGGAGACATGGGAGCCCATAGACCGAGGAACAAGACACCAAGAGATCTCGACGCCACATCTTAACCCAAAACCTTAAGGCATTAGGTGTATGGGTCCTCTCACTTATAAAGTGCTCATCTCTCATCTAACCATCCAATGTGGGACTTCTTTACTCACACTTGAATTCCCAACAATCTCCCCCTCAAGTGTGAGTCCATCTCAAGCGGAAACCTCCAATCACTTGCATCGCCGTTGGATCTCCATCAACGGGACACGCCGCCTAGCCACCACTGCTAGGAAGATTTTCGACACAAGGAGCCGTCACCATGATCGTACTAACCATCGGCTCTGATACCACTGTTGGGCCGCAAGACGATAAATCGGAGGATCATCACATTGGGCTTACATGAGCACACCAAAGTGGATTGGACACCACATATTTTACCCAAAACCTTAAGGCAATGGGTGTATGGGTCACATCTCTTATAAACTCTCCCTCTCACCTTGACTTCTCCGATGTAGGACTTGACTCCAACACTTGATTCCAACAATCTCCCCCTCAAGTGTGAGTCCCTCAACCACATCATCCATGGTCCTCCCGTTTGCGGAAGCTATCCACCTTGCACCGCCGTTCGCTTCACCGCGTCAACGGAACCCGCCGCCTAGCCGCACCGCTAGGAAGACTTTCGACATAAGGAGCCGTCATGGTCCCACGAACCATCGACTCTGATACCACTTGTTGGTGAGAGTCACAACGAGGACCCACAGGCAAAGGCCGAGAGGAGACACCAAGGAGATCTCTTGGTGTCTTGATTCTCGGCCCATGGGCTCCCATGTCTCCCCCAACAAATGGTATCAGAGCCGATGGTTCGTGGAACCATGACGACTCCTTGTGTCGAAAGTCTTCCTAGCAGTGTGACTAGGCAGCGAGTTCCGTTGGCAGCGAACGACGGTACAAGGTGGATAGCTTCCGTAGACGGGAGGACCATGGGTGATGTGGTTGAGGGACTCACATTTGAGGGGGAGATTGTTGGAATCAAGTGTAATTAGAGTCAAGTCCCACATCGGAGAAGTCAAGGTAAGAGGGAGAGTTTATAAGGAGGTGGACCCATAAACCTAATGCCTTAAGGTTTTGGGTTAAGATGTGGTGTCCAAGATCTCCTTGGTGTCTCCTCTCGGCCTTGGCCCATGGGTCCTCGTCGTGCCTCTCACCAACAAGTGGTATCAGAGTCGATGGTTCGTGGGACCATGACAGCTCCTTATGTCGAAAGTCTTCCTAGCGGTGCGGCTAGGCGGCGGGTTCCGGTGACGCGGTGAAGCGAACGGCGGTGCGAGGTGGATAGCTTCCGCAAACGGGAGGACCATGGATGATGTGGTTGAGGGACTCACACTTGAGGGGGAGATTGTTGGAATCAAGTGTTGGAGTCAAGTCTCACATCGGAGAAGTCAAGGTGAGAGGGAGAGTTTATAAGAGATGTGACCCATAAACCTAATGCCTTAAGGTTTTGGGTTAAGATGTGGTGTCCAAGATCTCCTTGGTGTCTCCTCTCGACCTTGCCCCATGGGTCCTCGTCGTGACTCTCCCCAATAGATCAATCTCCAAACTGTGATGATGAAGCTTAGCGCGCATTGAGAAAAGATCTAAGCAAGCTCGCCAACCTGTTTCTTTGCACAGGGGGATCATGTCAAGCTGCCATAATTTTCGCTAGAGTCTCGCAAGAAGGGTTGGCATGGACGACGACGAACCAAAGGAAGAAGCCTTCATGCCGCAAATAAACACGTACCTCAATCTCGTATTATAGAGCTTGTCTAAAGATGAGGCCAACATAACAAGTCCTCCTACTGATGCAATGATAGAGGAATAGTAAGAATCATCTTAGTTGTAGGAGGCCAAAAAGATGCTCAATAAGAGACCTATTCCACATAGAAGAAGATAGTAAAATCAAATAAAAAACAGTAGAAGGCCACCTCATTCAGAAAAACAAGGGGAGCCTCATTCGAAATCTAATGATCACCATCAATCTTAGCAGTCATTCATTACCAATTTTCTAGAAACTATTATGCTTAAAAACCCAACTAGCCCGAAGAATTCTCAACCACGCATAACTCGACCGATATCCTTCTTTCGCCTCTAAGATATTTACCATTTGGAAAATAAACTCCATTGAACACACGATCGAGTAAAAAGTGAAATGAGACATAATCCTCCACTAATCATTCCCCACAAGTACAATATTAAAAATCTTAAAATCTTTGAAACCAAGACCTCCGTCACCATTGGATCGACACAATTTATCCTCTTTGACCCTAAAAAACTATTTTGTTGGTCCTTTCATGAAAAATTACTGAGCAAATATTGAAAAATAAATCTAACAAAAACATAATTATTCTTCGAATTATCTAGATTCATTTAGAGGGGAAAAAACTTAGCTAGGAGCTTTACCGGCATATCAGATATGACACCAACTTTCAGGACCTGTTTGTTTATTTATTTATTTTTATTGATATATATTTATATGGTCATCCTTTTCCATTATCATTATCATGTCCTTTCACTACTGTTACACCTGTACAGGAAAACAATCAAAACTGGCATAGACAAGGTTCAGCTTTGCTCCATTGCAGAAAGAAAGAGAGAGATATATAAAATGGCGACTTTGAATGTCTTATTATCTCAACCATGTCAGGCTACAACTTTGCCCTCTTTCTATTGTTCTAGTACTATTACTAACAATCATGCCTCTGACAATTGTAAACTGCATTTGTGTTCAAACTCTCGTAACTCCCCTCTCCTTTCTTCCCAATCAAACAGTTCTCAGTTCTCTAAAACCCTTACCCACTCCTCAAAATCAGGTACTTCTTCACTGTACTCAGTTTGCTTGATTCACTAGTAAGTGTGTTTGGATCATCATTGGTAGAATTGATTCTGGACAAAATTAATTCTACTAAATGTGTGTTAAAATGATGTGATTTATATTTGAATTCCAGTTTTTGTAGCGCAATGTTTTGAAATTCAATTGTAAACTTTCAGAATTGATTATGTTCAATGCAGAACCAACTATATGCTGTGGCAAGTCGATCGAATTCTTGACACATGAAATCAATTTTACCAATATACTCATTAGAATTGATTTTAACCAAGTAGAGGTGATTTGGCAACTAGATCCAATTCTTGTTTTCTATAATGTTGTTTGGGTGCTATATGGCATTGTATGAGGGAAAAGTCTAAACTGAATGTATCCCAGAACTGGATTAATTTACCTGCTGTAGGGAATGAGTGGAGTGGAAAATTTTGCAAGTTTTCATGTCTTTTTTGTTGTGAATTCAGTTAAATTTTTCATGCTTCTGAATATCATATCTGGGATCTTTAATGTGCAATTTCAATTTCTTCCTCAGGCAGTGGAAGCTCATGGCTGCAACATGATTACACTACAACTAGTATTGCTACTAGTAATGAGTACGGAGAGGGTCCTTTAAATTCGGTATTCCCTGCAAAATCTGCTCAAGTTTCCTCTGTGGAGGATCTTTATGAATTTATTTGCTCAGGACCTTTGCTAAACAAAATTGGTTTGACACAAGAGAAGGTGGCAGAGTCCATAGATAAGTGGCTATCATACGGTCGGTATCTATGCCAATTGTTTCAGCTTAATGAATTGTTTTTAACAGTGCCTCAAAAGATTCGGGTCTATCACTACTATATACCAGTCTTCCTCTGGTGTGAGGATCAGGTTGTTCAGCACCAAGCCATGGCAAAGAATAAAGAAGATACACCCCCTTTAGTGGTATACATTCCACAATTCTCTATCTTTTTATCTCTCATATTTTTGTTTTCTGTATGTGTGGTTCAAGTGGTACGAGTTTGTCTGTGAAATAAACCTCGCTAGGAGAGCTAGTCCCAGTCCTACCAAGATGCGGTTGCTCCCGGCTCAAACAGGACTGTCTCTCATGGAGGATACATGTGTTAGACCAACAAAGATTATAAATGTTCTGGATCATTTGCTAAATTATAATGATATTCAAAATTGTTTTAGTTGTAGTAATTTTAATGAAGGTATACTTTTGCTGAGACTGCAACTAAAATTACAGAAAGCTTTTTTAATTTTATGATAACATACCTCTTAAATTTTTCACTCGGTATGGCTCAGATTGGATTTAGTGCTCCCCAAGGCTGTGGAAAGACAACCCTTGTCTATGCTCTTGATTATCTTTTCAGGGTAACTGGGAGGTTTGTTCTGAACTTGGAAGAAACTGTGACTTTGAATTTATCCTTTGAAAGAAATGACTATCTAAAAGGGTTTTAGACATGAATTAACAAATGGCTGATACTTGTTAAAATTTTCAGGAAGTCAGCAACAATATCCATAGATGATTTTTATTTGACAGCAGAAGGTCAGGTACATGGAATCCTTAATATACTTATACCTTTTTCCATTGATACTACCACCTTGATGTTTTTTCTTTTGCTTGGTTGACAAATTATACATTTGGATTATAGAGTAAACTGAGAGAAGCTAATCCAGGAAATGCACTTCTTGAGGTAGCCATTCACATGTTTTGTGGAGTGATTAACTGAACAGTATATTTTGTACAATTGTTGAACAAGAATATTTTGCTTGACTTGTTCTTCGCAGTTTCGTGGAAATGCAGGAAGTCATGATCTTGCTTTATCTGTTGAAACTCTCACAGCTCTAGCAAAATTGACATCACCAGGTGTGTCTCCAACAGAACTTTTATCTTTTTAACATGTTGTATTTAGTTCATCATTTTTTGTTGTTTGAAGTTTCCAGGTATGAAGATGAAGCTACCAAGATATGATAAAGTAAGGGCATAACTTGCAATTTTTTTTGTTACTTAGCCAAATTTTTACTTCTTAGTTGCTGATGGTTATTTGTCTTGATTTGTAGTCTGCATTTAATGGAAGAGGTGATCGTGATGACCCTTCAAATTGGCCAGAAATTGAAGGACCCCTTAATGTAAGAAAACTTCAACTATGACTCTTTAGCTGTTTCTCACTTGTTAGGTTCATTTGGTAACAAATGATCCAACACAGCAAAAATAAAAAATAAAAATAAAAATCTTGCTGAAGTGTACTTAGTTCTGAATATGATGATATCCCGCTTTGAAAGGACTAGATTTGGGTGCAGAACTTAAATCATAATAAAATATGTGGCGTTAGTCTTGAAATGAAACAAATTAAAATTGGTTATTTAATATCTCACTTCAATTTCTTTTCAATTTGTTGATCTTTCGATTGATGTGAATGGATGGCCCTTTAGGTTGTGTTATTTGAAGGCTGGATGCTAGGTTTCAAGCCCGTTCCAATGGAAGTTGTAAAGGCTGTTGATCCCCAGGTTAGAATTTTAGAATGACAAAATTTAGTTCTTTCTTCTTCTCACATTGAGTGCATGTTTGGAAATTATTCTGTAATTGATTCTAAACCCAGGATTAGTTAGGGAGAAAAGCTTATGTCAGTGTTGCTTCTGAGTTTTGAGAATCGATAACGAGGAAAAAGAAGTTGATCCAAACTCTATAGGTTGTAGTAGCGTATTCTTATAATGGCAGGAAATATCACTTAATTGTGCTTGATTTTACAGCTAGAAACTGTGAATAAAAACCTTGAAGCTTACTATGATTCATGGGACAAATTCATAAAGTCATGGATAGTCATCAAGATTAAAGACCCAGATTGTGTCTACAATTGGCGTTTGCAGGTAGGCTGCTTTTAAAACCCCTTTCAAAAGTTATACAGTGTTTGTCTGTACAAAACCGGATTAGAATATTCTCATGTTACATAATAGTCTCGTGTAAACTTTGCATAAGTATTTAATAAGTACGAAGAATGACAATGTGATGTGAAGTTTTCACATGAGATGATCCTGATCGGGACAGAACCTTATTGTGATTGCTGATTCAAATTTCACTTGTGTGATTCAAATTTCAGGCAGAGATTGCCATGAGGGAAGCAGGCAACCCTGGAATGTCTGATGAGGAGGTCTATTACCGATATGCATATATGTTCTTTTTATTACCTTCAACCAATGTCTAGTTTAAAATGACTCAAATTAACAAGATAATGTGATGGTTGGTGCATTTCAGGTGAGAGATTTTGTTTCTCGGTACCTGCCAGCATACAACGCTTACCTTCCTACACTTTACTCTGAGGGTCCAAATGGGTCAGATCCACACCATCTGCTAACCATTGAGATAGATGAAGGCAGAAACCCCATCTTGGGTGACTAAGAGTACTAAATTAAGTTTGATCAGCAGAGGAGATAAATTAAGCTATGTTTATCATTTTCCTTGAAATGTGTTGTAAATATTTTCATTTAATACATGAATTACAGCTATTACTTTCTTGTTTTCCTTGAGAAAAAAGTGAAGAAAGTAATGGTAGAAGTGCTCAATACCTGAAGATTACTACTAGTCTACTAGTAATTGATAATGGCATTCTTTTACAATCCCAAACAGTTATCAAGTAATTTTGAGTAATGTGTTTCTGCATTCAGATATCACTTTACATAACATTGGAACAGTTTCGTAAAAGAATCTTTGATGGTTTAATAGGTCCTTTTGTCACTTTTTTTCTTTCTTTCTTTTGTCTGCAAACAATCATTCTATCTTTCCTCTACTTGGGCCCCGGGCTATCAGCTGAAGTGAAGAGAATTTTAGCTGAGGCCCATACTGACTCCTTCTTGCTGGGATAGGTTGACCTATTTTGAATTTAAGAGAATTGACAGAAAAAAAAAAGAAGAAGAATTTATGAAAAGACCAGGGTGTTTGCACAAAAATGACAGAGATGACTTAGGGTGTGTTTGCATAGTCGTTGGGGCGAATGTCAACCAACATCAGATAAAAAATGCAGCTCCATTCAGTTTCCTACCTTGGAAATCAGTTTGCTGATGTAGATATATGTTCCAACTGAAGTGAACATATAAACTAACAAACACACACTAAGGTAAGGAAGTCCGACTCATATCATCCGTTGAACCATAAAAAACTCAGATCATTTTTTTATAAGGACATCCGATAAAAAAAAAGATCATTCTCTTACTTTTGCTTTTAGACAAATTCTCCTCTTGTCTTATCTCCTTATGAGATTTAGCTTTCTTTAAAGCGAGACAATCACTAGACTTATAGGGTAAAGTAAGTCATTACCATCATTGATTGGTAACTCAATGGACATTTGATAATATACATGTACAAGTAGTGTTTTAAAAATCGGCTCGCTCATCAACTCAGTGTGAGTGCTGAGTTATTGGATCACTTGTTTGAATATTTGGCTCAGTGTATATTAAAAAATTAGAAAAAAATGTAATACAATATAAAGTTTAGATATATAAAATAAATGACGTGAGTAATCAGTAAATTAGATGGTGGTGTAGTGGTAAAAGTTTTGCAAATCTTCGTTCAAGCCCGTACTCAATTCCTCCCCACATTTTTGGAGTTAAATAATTGTTGGATAACTACTCTAGTCGAATTGGGCTTAGTTGCATGACCCACTGTCCACATAATTAAAAAAATGAAAGGCCCAATGCTGAACAACTATACTCTAAATCAAATTGGGCTACATGCAAGACTCATTCTCAACAGATAAAAAGGAAATAGGTAACTCGTCTATCGGACCAAAAATCGGTCGAGTCACTGAGTCAACCATTGAACCGATCGAGTCAAACCGGTTCCCACCGAGTTGCATGCATCAGTCATCACTTAATGGGCCCTTTGTTGTATCATCGATACCCGCATCACTTAATGGGCCCTTTGCTTTTCTATTGCCATGGGAAATATTAGACAATGGACCTAACCTAACCCATATCAACCTCCTTCAATTTAAAATAGTAGCATCCACACTGGCCAAGCCAACACAAGCCTCCACCCATTTCCTTTCTTGCTCTTTCGCCCTAATTATGCGGTTCTACCTCAAATCTTTCATAATCAATTACTATCACCGGGTTCAATACGTCATATGTCAAACAACATCCTTCATTTTTTTCGCTCTTTTTTTTGTGTCAAACAACCGATTTTATTTATTTTATTTTTTTTACAAAAAAACCCTATTTTTTCTAATTTGAACCATTTTTTACTAGCATTGGTGGCCTAACTGGTACTTGTTGGAAGTCAATTATGAAAGTCCATGGTTCAAATTATGGGTGAACCTAATATGCACCAATTTTAGGTGGTGTAATTTTACACCACCTACTTTGACTGGGTATAGCAGGTCAACACATTATTTTTTTAAAGAAAAAATATCATTAAAAATTTGTTATGTATTAAATTTCTTTAAAAAAAAATGTGTTGACCTATTATAGCAGGGTAAAAAAAGTGGTCTAAAATTAGACAACTTTAAAAGTGGTCCACATTAGGGGTCACCTCAAATTATATCCTGCTCGTAACTTTTTTTTTGAACGTTCATGCTCATAACTTGATTCCCAAACTTATTTTTATCTCTTCTTACGTTCAACATAATATATCAATTTTTAGAAATAAAAAATATGATAGATTTTGTCACCTATTAAAATTTTGTTTTTGAGTGGCCCATGATATGGATCTCAACAAAAAATTCCAACTTTTGACCCATGATATTGACCGACTACAATTTGGGTCATCAGGCTACCTTCATTCAAAGACCATTATTACCTTAGTGAAAATAAATGGTAGATTTATCACTGCATTAGTCACTGACTGTTGTAAATACTAGTTAGTTAGTTTGTTATGGTTGGTTAGTTGCAGTTGGTTAGTTAACCATTCTGGTTAGTTAGTTGAACCATGGTTAGTAGGAACTTTACTCTTTGTATATAAGCAATATCTACTGTACAATCTAGTCATTCGATTGAATCAAATTTCAGTTCATATACATTTCACTTCTTCTTCTTCGTTTTCTCCAAGAACCTGCAAGTTTGCAAGTTTATTCTTCATAATGTGTTGTTTCTGCCAAATTTCCAGTTCAACTTGATTTCAGTACACAAGTTAGTCAAATCCCTTGCTTATAAACTGAGCTTTTATGGTTATATTGTTTATGACCTGAAAACTAAAGCCATTTCCATCTCTAGAAATGTGGTTTTCCATGAAAACATCTTCCCTTATTTTTCTTTATCTACTTTTGACAATGACCACACAACTTTTCCTCAACCCACTTTTATCACAGCAGAACCTTTTGACTACACTTGTTCCAATGATCACCCTATTCTTACCAACCAGCTTGTATTAGCAGGCCCTGTTCCACAGGAAGAAGGTAATATCCAGAGGGTATCTTCACGAGCTAGGAGACCACCCTCCTATTTACAAGATTATCATTGTACTCTCAATGTCTCAGCTGCTATGCCAAGTTCTTCAACAAGCAATGGTTCTCCTTCCACAAACAAAGGTATTTCTTATCCTTTATCCCAAGTACTTTCTTACCAGAATTTAGCTCCTTCATATCGTACCTTCATCATGAATATCACCACAGTAGTTGAGCCTAGTAGATATTCAGAGGCAGTGAAGCATGAATGTTGGAGAAAGGCTATGACACAAGAGATTGAGGCCCTGGAAAGAAACAAGACATGGATACTCGTAGATAAGCCACCTGATAAGACACCAATTGGGTGTAAGTGGGTCTACAAAATCAAGTATAAGCAAGATGGGACAATTGAGAGGTATAAAGCCCGCTTGGTTGTCAAAGGGTACACACAAATAGAAGGCATTGACTTCATGGACACCTTCTCACCAGTAGCAAAAATGACAACCCTCAGAGTGTTGCTTGCTTTGGTTGCTACAAATAATTGGTTTCTACATCAACTAGATGTTGATAATGCCTTCCTTCATGCTAGTTTGGATGAGGAAATTTATATGGCTTTACCTCAAGGACTCCACTCACCAAAACCAAACCAAGTTTGTCTTCTTCAAAAGTCGCTTTATGGGCTTAAGCAAGCCAGCCGCCAGTGGTACTCTACCTTGGTCCAAGCTCTTCAAGCTCTTGGTTTTGTTCAGAGTTCTGCTGATCATACTTTATACATCAAGCAAGGAAAATCAGGAGCATTCACTGCTCTACTTCTTTATGTAGATGATGTTTTGTTGGCAGGGAATGATATGACTGAAATTCAGTTAGTAAAGGATTCTCTCCATGCTAAGTTTCGAATCAAAGACTTGGGTGAGGCAAAATATTTCCTTGGTTTGGAAATTGCAAGGTCTTCCGCCGGCATAGTGTTGAATCAACGCAAGTATGCTTTGGAATTGTTGTCAGACTCAGGTTTGCTTGGCTGTAAACCAGTGTCCACTCCCATGGATAGTTCTATGAAGATGGGAGCTTCCTCTGGCACACCTCTTGCTGATATCAGCTCTTATCGTCGTCTCATTGGTAGGCTTCTCTACCTTACCACTACCAGACCCGACATCTCTTTTGCGGTAAACCAGTTGAGTCAGTATCTCTCCGCTCCCACTGATGTTCATGAGGCAGCAGCACACCGTGTTCTTCACTACATCAAAGGAAACCCAGGTTGTGGTCTTCTTTACTCAGCTAGCTCTTCTTCCACACTTACAGCTTTCAGCGACTCTGATTGGGCCGGTTGTGTTGACACTCGTAGATCTATCACGGGGTATTGCACGTTCCTGGGTTCATCCCTGATCTCGTGGCGTTCTAAGAAACAGAACACTGCATCTCGCTCTTCCTGCGAAGCTGAATACCGGGCCATGGCAGCTGCTGTATGTGAAATTCAATGGCTGAGCTACCTATTGAAGGACCTTCAAGCACCATCTCAGTCGCCTGTGTCTATGTACTGTGATAATCAATCAGCTATCCATATAGCTCATAACCCTAGCTTCCACGAGAGAACAAAGCACATCGAGTTGGACTGCCACATTGTTCGTGAGAAGTTGCAACAAGGACTGGTTCATCTGCTTCCAGTCACATCTTCTAATCAACTCGCGGACATCTTCACAAAGCCTTTAACTCCAGCACCGTTTCGTAGTATCTTCTCCAAACTGGGAGTACATGACATTCACTCTCCAGTTTGAGGGGGGCTATTACCTTAGTGAAAATAAATGGTAGATTTATCACTGCATTAGTCACTGACTGTTGTAAATACTAGTTAGTTAGTTTGTTATGGTTGGTTAGTTGCAGTTGGTTAGTTAACCATTCTGGTTAGTTAGTTGAACCATGGTTAGTAGGAACTTTACTCTTTGTATATAAGCAATATCTACTGTACAATCTAGTCATTCGATTGAATCAAATTTCAGTTCATATACATTTCACTTCTTCTTCTTCGTTTTCTCCAAGAACCTGCAAGTTTGCAAGTTTGTTAACCATATGGAGAAAACCCCCTTAACTTCAGTCCACTGATGGCTGCTGCCGAAGTAGCACCGCCACCCCACCAACTCCAGCAACCTCAATAGTACTGAAAATTGTCAGTCTTCGTCACCCTTTGTTAACCTGCTCACTAACATTTTCTCCACTCCTTCACTATTGTCGTTCAATGGCGAAACCGCCTGTAACTTGGGTACCTAACTCCTTTGCAAACCTCCTCCCATAATTAACTTGTTTCTTTATATGTTTCAAACATATGGATGGAGCTATCTTGACTTTAGGAAAAAAAGGCACAACCTTTTGAGGGAAGACACAAGGTCTTACACTACAGAGAAATGAGACAAAGCATAAGGTGTTTCAAAGTATTATTGAACAAGGGAGCTTGCTCTCACTCCCGAGCTCTCTCGAAACAAAATGTTTCCGCTTGTTCTCAGTGGAGTAAGCTTCAACGCTTCCATGGCGACCCTAAGCACCATTTCATTCCACTACTAGCGTTCACTATGATCGACCTCCAAGAGAAGGTTTTTGTTTCTGGGTTTGATTTAGCTATGTTAATGAAGGAAGGAGTTACCTGTTAGAATTTGGGAGGCCTAACTCAACCTAAAAGCTAGTTCAAGAGGTGAGGTTTACACTACCGTTTATAAGTGCTCTGATACCATGTCAAATAATCATTTATGTCAAAAACTTAAGCTGTTGGGTAAGAGTCACATCAATGATTTTATATTATATTCTAACACTACCGTGTTGGGTTATTGGCAGACATGGGGTTTTGTTTGCGGAAGGATGAAGAAGGCACATGAGGAAAGGATAAACTTGTCAACAAGGGGAATCCGCCATTGGCTTCTTCCTCCTTCTTCCGGTGGTTTTGAGACTTCCTCCATGCGACTGCATCCAGCAAAAAAAATTGACACAAAATTGTAACCTGCTATAGCAAGTCATATTTAGTGGTTCAACCGTAAACTCTGTTACTAAATATGGCAAAACATTGAGTTGCAATGTAGCGAACTGAAAATTACCAAATATGGCAAAACATTAATATGAGTTTCCCCTATTAATTAGATAGGGTCCTATATGTCTCCTTCACTATAATTATAATAATTAACATGAAACAGAACTCTGACTCTTTCATCAAACTATATAAAGGAATGCTTCTTCAAATTAAACAAAATGGCAACATAAATTTGTATTGATGATCATTAAAACGTGCACGACATCAATTACTTTAAGCCTAACAACATGTCTTTTCACTTTGCCGCGCCTTCTATGAATCCCTTTAAAGATCCCTTCTGTTGAAGACTGAAGCCTTTTGCATCTGATCTCTTCATAATCCTCAACCTCTTGCATGACTCGGTAAACATTCTGTAATGAAAAGTACCAACAGTTCATGATTAAACATTGAGTATTTCAACTATAGCTATAAATAATTTACATCACAAAAAGGAAGATTATGAAAATATATATGACTAAAATCATCATAATTCATTATTTACTTTAGAAAAAAATTAAGTTAATATTGGATTGATCATTTTGATGACTTTCCCTTTTCCGGACATGCCATCATGGATCATTGTTTCCTCCTTTTCAATTTGACGTGCTGAACATTATAAGGAGGGATTCACGCATGCATGTCGGTTTTATGGGGTTAGTGGGGATCACATAAAGCTAAAAGGTTTCCACATTAAGCTTAATTTTATAGAATTCGGGTCTCTGAAAAAGGAAAGAATTTTTTTTCTTGGTAATAGAAATTTAGGATGAGAGATGGGTGTCCCAGTTTAGTTTAAGATAAAGAAAACTTTCAAATTTAAACCTTTTAGTTCAAATATGAGACTTGTCACATACGAGACTCGTTTATGCTCTATTATACCAACTCCAAGGATTGAAAGAAACTTCTTTTGAATATGGTTCTATTAACAGAAAAAAGTTTCTGTTTTCATTTTCAATTATAACAATTTGGAAACAATTATATGCTAGTTTAAATCTGTGGGACAACTAGTCTAGCTAGTTGAGTTGATTTAGATTGTAAAGCACGCATGCATATATTTTTGGTAGTTAAGTAATTAGCACGTAAGAACCTTATATAGATACAATAATAATGATATAGTAGATTGTAAACGAAATTTCCGTAGCACATAGTTTTCAAAGATGGAATCATATATACTAGTTGGCAGTGGTAGTGGATGATCAGGAGACACGGGAAGCTGACTTTATAACAGTAGACAAAAGTATTCCTGGTTTACTTGACTCGTATGATCGTATCTAACACTATCCACAGACGTGATCGATTTCCAGTTTTCCACCCTCATTTTAAGAGTGCTTTAGCACTTTATGCAACTTCATTTCTATCTATGTTATCACAAATTCCAATGACGTTATTTTTTTTTGAGTGTGTTGTAAATGTCAGTGGTGCTCTACATGAGTACCACAATTGTCTCGAAAAATAGAAATAAATTCTTCACCTAAGAGAAGAAAAAAGGGTTGATATAATTGTATTATTTTAACTTAAGCTGGAGTTTTTGTGTAAGAATATATATTTAGTTTAGGTGAATATATTCAACTAAGAACTGATGTTACCATCTTCAAATAAATTCAACAAAAAATAATTAATAGTTATAATATAAATGTTAGAAATATAAGTGTTTTTTTACTCAACAAGCTTCATGACATGGTACAAGAAAGCTTCTATCATTAAGTACGTAGTCCAGAGTTCGATTATTGCTGCCCCCAATTCTTTAAATAAGAAGTAGAATTCTTCTAATAAAAAGTTAAGTTTTAGCATATAATTTATGATTTTATGTATTATTCATGTTTCAACCCCAAATAACTTCTGTGCCAGAGGGAGAGTTAGAAATGCGTCATTTACCCAACAGTTCAACCTTTTGACATAATTGGATCTTAACAATATATAACCTATTTTTCTGAAAAGAATATAAATATATTTTAATGTACAAATAAAATAGAAGGAGGGGCCTGAAGGACTTACTCCCAAGGGACATCTCCAACCAGCATCCAGTCACCATCTTTGTCCTCATAAATGGGAACGTGTTCACACTTGTCCGCATCCTTCAACGCTTCCACTGCCAACAAACAAATATTAATTTTCATCACTCATATTGCCTTTTGTGGGGTACTTAATTAATAATTTTGTTATTTTTCAACCAATTGTAATCGAGTGTTCATGAATAATTTAGACACAGCATCTATCAAATATTCTAGGCTTAATTGCACTTTTGCTCCCTGATCTTTCACCTTTGTGCGATTTACCTCCCTCATCTTTAAAATGAGCGAATTCCCTCCCTCTTCTATTAATATGTGTGATTTAGGCCCTTCCGTTAGTTAGCCGTCCAATTGCTAACGGTGGTTGCTATTTTCACCCCCCTTTTACTAACCACACCCACTTATCAGAAATAAAAATAAAAAAATAAAAAATAAAATAAATAAATTAAATAAAATTAATAGAAAATAAAAAAAAACTATAAATTAAAAAAAACTGAAAAAATATTTTTATAAAAATCAAAGAAAAAATAATAAAATAAATGAAATAAGTTAAATACAATTAATAGAAAATGAAAAAATATTTTTATAAAATCAAAGAAAAAACTGAATTTTTTTTTATAAAAATCAAAGAAAAAAATGTTTTTATAAAGTCAAAGAAAATAACATATTTTTTTTAATTGAAGATAGAAATTTAAAAATAAAATAAAAGAAGAATTTGTTTCTATTTGCACCACCTACACTAAATTAAAAATAATTATTCTTTTATTTTATTTTTAAATTTCTACCTTCAATTAAAAAAAATATTTTATTTTCTTTGAATTTATAAAAACATTTTTTCTTTGATTTTTATAAAAATATTTTTTTCAGCTTTTTTTTTTATTTTATAAAAATGTTTTTTCATTTTCTATTATTTGTATTTAACTTATTTCATTTATTTTATTATTTTTTCTTTGATTTTTATAAAAATATTTTTTTTCAGTTTTTTTTTTATTTTCTATTAATTGTATTTAATTTATTTCATTTATTTCATTTATTTTTTTATTTTTTAGCTTAATTGCACTTTTGCCCCCTGATCTTTCACCTTTGTGCAATTTACCTCCTTTTTTTATTTTTATTTTTATTTTTATTTCTGATATGGGGGTGTGGTTAGTAAAAGGGAGGGTGAAAATAGCAATCGCCGTTAGTAATTGGACGGCTAACTAACGGAAGGGCCTAAATCGCACATATTAATAGAAGAGGGAGGGAATTCGCTCATTTTAAAGATGAGGGAGGTAAATCGCACAAAGGTGAAAGATCAGGGAGTAAAAGTGCAATTAAGCCAATATTCTATTATGCTAAATTTTTTGTCATGAAGACACCAGTTCAACTTTATGCATACATTAGCTGCACGCCCCATCACGCAATAAGGAGAATGTCTAATTATTATATGCTACCTGGTCTCTCACTTTACAAATCAATTCAATCTCTCTCTTCGAAATTCCTATAAGGCTATAACTATTAATTATATAACTTATTTTTCATGATCCTTATGCAGTTATGCTGTACTACTATATACAAATCTAGTGCCCAATTAATATATATATGTTTATCTTGCATAAAACATAGGAAAAGTACCCCATATTGGAACTATCAAAAAGTTTTCTTTATAAATAAAATGAATTCATTAAAAGAAACTAGAGAATTGAACAAGTTGTACCCAAGAAGATGCAATCATGGTTTGTGCACAAAGAGATGCCTGAATGTTGAAGTACAAACCCAGCAACATAAAAACCGTTATAGACAGTTACAATTTATCAACTATATATACTCCTAGATCCATGTACTAGTATGTTGATCCAGCAACAATGGGCACAAAAATGGGTACTATTAAAAAATTTACTACTCAAATTTCTATTTTACATTGAAATTATATCATCTGAATTAGAGTCTATATATGAGGACTATATTTTCATGTTACTTTGCACATATTATATGAATTTTGCACATGTATATTTTGCATGACCCTAGCTACACATGAGCAAATCGACCATGCCACAAATATTTATAAGCTAGAAAGATTGAAGATTTTTAAAAAGATTAATGGAAAGAAAAAAGAAAAGAAAAACAGAAAAATAATTGAATGTAACTCACCCATTCCATAGCAACCAAAGAGCTTCTCCAAAGCAAAAGCCAAATCAGAATACCCCTTATGCATGCTGAGGTCAATTTTACGCAAGAAAGGAGCCCCATCCATGCTAACCTTCACATACATTTTTGAAGCTTCATTCACGCTGTTCTTCTTCCGGTATGAGCACACCGGAGGCCACCCCACCACCACTTCACTCTTCTTCTCCACTCTCCGCTCACCGGAGCGGCTATTCTCATCCCCGCCGCCACCTTCAATCTCTGAGAACACCCTCTTCTTCTCATTCTTGTCACTCATACGTTCCCCACCAGGCAAACCCAACCTTAGCTCAGTGATTTCAAGTCCAAGACCTTCTTTCGCCATTTTCTCAACAAATTACTTCACAAATAATAACTTCTTTTTTCTCTTGCTTGCTGAAAGATCAATGGTTTTGAGTATGGAAGAAATTAAAGGGTTTAGTTATATATATATGCAAAGTGAATGGAAAAGAAGGTAGTGGGAACAATGACAGGTCAAGTGGTCGGACAAATGAGAAACAATTGTGGGGACAACCTTGTCCCCCTAGCAACTCAAGCCAGCAGGTACCATAAGTTGGATATGGGACACATCTGACGGCTGTGATTTTTTTTCTTCAGATTTGGTCATGGCCGTTGGATTAGCTGACTACCAACATGCCCATGTGATTTGCTTCATTCAGGGGGCTCTATGCAATAAATTATGCTAGGGGAGGGTTACATGAGAGATTGTGTATGTTAATTCCTATTTTTTAATTTATCAATAAATAATCTCTACTTTATAAAAAGTTTAATGATCTATCATAGTATATATATACGTTCATACTTTAAATTTATACAAGATATTTGGATATATTTTGTGGGCACATATATGCATCCATCATTAATTCTTGTGTGTGCATATGGACGAAAAGAAAAACGCAATGAATATAACTAATTATAATTAAGAAGTTAGTAATTAGCTTATTTTATCTAGCTAGTTTCTTCTGTCGGCAAGAATAAACATATATACTGCTCCAGTAAAGAAGAAATCTGGTATATGGTTATGTTTGTATTAATTAGGGAACACATGTACTTAATTTGTGATGAGAAGATATTTGAGCTAGCTAGCATTGATCATATAACAAGGGAGTGAAATTAAATGGGTGAGCAGTGCAGGTAGGAGTGGTCGTAGGAGCCGAGGAAATTGTGTGTGGATTGTGAAGGATCACATCAAATCATTTCGGTCAAAGTACGCAATCCCTAGGTCCAGGAAACCCAGTTGGGTCTCTCTTATCAAAGTTATAAACGCGTAAATTAACCAGGTGACCTCTCACACGTCAGGACCTACATGCACGACCGTAAAAAGCATGCCTGGCAGCCGGTAGGTCAAGGATCTTCGGCAAGTAATTAGCTATGGGGAAAACAATATATATATATAAAAGAGTTAATTGAAATCCATATATAATTATAGAACACTGAGATAAATTGTGTCCTTGCTAATCACTAGCGAAATAAGAATTGAGTGATTTTAGTCAAGTGACTAGAAGTCATTAGGGCTTCCTCTAATCACAGTCGTCAGTGCAGCAAGCTGTAGAGTCAGATTAGATCAGTGAGTACAGAGAGACCTAGTCAATAAACCTATAGTTCATTTCTATCATGGGGCCTATAAGTTAAGGCCTACACTGTAGTCCACGCTAATCAATACACATATTCAAACCAAAAAAATATGGACCAATAAATTTATTGAGTTGGCTTATATATGCACCCTCATATGAATCATGAAATTAACTCATTTTAATTTTATTATAAAAAAACTACAATTGATTGACGCCCACAAAAATTAATAAATAATTCTTACAATATATTCATATCCATATTGATGCATACACTGAGGCTCAAGCACAAACCCACAACTATAAGGTTAAGAGTCTTTAAAACATGGTCAGTCTAACGACTTTGGCGTTTTGGGATCGGAAAACTGATTGTGGTATAATTCAAACTCAACATGTAAGGTAGGCTGCCCTTATCGTGAGTTTATTTGAAACTGAACCGTACATTTTTAAGGTGATAAGACAAAAATATCATCCTTTTTCTTAATTTTTTCCTCTTGCTCCTTCCACAATCATCATCCTAGATCTGAGTTCCACCACCCATCTAGATTTCCAGATCTGGTTCTCCTTCCATCATCACCAAGGTTGCATCTTTCCACAAAGATCCACGTATACGTCGTGCAATCTCTTCATCCACTTCCACACACTCTAGTACTACTCCAGCAGTATACAAGCTCCACCATTTGCTCTGGCCGCCCCGGTGAGTCTCTTTGCTTTTATTTTCTTCCATGGAAGACTTGATGAAGCTCTTTCTCCATCTTCATCTTCTTCCTTTCTTTGTTCAGACCTCAGATTCGAAGAGAGGAGGTGGAGATCTACGAGACAAGACCTTCCTTTTTGCAAAAGAGGCTCGTCGGAGTTGTTGTCATAAATCGCCACCGGCGACGTCTGTGGCTGGAGAAAAATGAACGTTGGACATTTTTCTACTCGTGACAAGGATTATTGTGTGTTCGTTTTCCCAAAATCCATCGAATCTGACCGGAAAAGTCAGATACAGGCGATGGTGGCTTGCCGGAAAATCTCCAGATCACGGCGGAGACACTTCCAAGTGGAAGGTGGACACTCCTTCGTTTTGGAGGTTAGAAATGTCGTCTTTGAAGTGTTTGGGGCTGGATCAACAGAAGTGAAGGTGGTGGTGAATGATGGAGCTTGCCGGAAAACAAAGAAGATGGAGCTCGTGGTGGTGGTAGCCTCCACTGGGTTTTGGGTAGGGGTGGCTTTGGACGAAGGATACCATGTTAAACCTAGAGAGGGTGTTGAGGGAAAAATTGACCATAAAGAAATAGTCAGATGAATCTATGGGCGACATACCAACACAAATAAGCTCTCCATCTACACAAGTTTTGATCGTGACTGGATGCTGACCTAAAGGGTTAATGTGGTTTTAAAACCGTATATCAATTTAGGGTTAGTGTAGGTGTAAGAAAAACCAAAAATCCTCTTTCTTCTCCCACCATAGTTTGGGTCAGTAACAAGGGAGGAAGAGGTTGTAGCTTTCGAACGACCAGAAACCTTCTTACGAGGAACCTCTTTGTAATGAAGTTTCCTTGCTTTACGAAAATTTTATAAAAAAAATAAAATATAAAAGGAATATATGTGGGAAAAAAGTGTTAAGCAAATTCTGAAATATTGTTTGTTTTGGTACATTGGAAAGATAAATTGCACCTGCTAGGAATCGATCATTTGACCTCCCCCTACTTCACTCATATGTTGTGGCAAAGCATATTTAGTGAGTGAAACAACTATGTCCCTAATAGAGACATATTTAGTGTCAGATTAACATTTTTAATGTGAAGCTGCATTTTTTTAAATTATTGGCAAAATTTGTGATGTAACAAAGAACTCGCTATAATTTTGTCATTGATTCTATCTCTAATCTTTATTTTTAGTGGGGGATTTTGTCACAAATATGTTACTCTAGGGGTTCGGGTTGGTTGCCAGTTTTTGGTTTTCAAATGTAAATTTGAAAACAAAACATGTTCGGCAAAAATGAAGCAGAAGTGAGTTTTTACTTTTTACTGAATTTCAAAACTGTTTTAGTCTGTTTTTTAAAATCACAAAATATGGTTTTGTTATTATGGTTTTTAGTTTCACCTTTCAATAACATTTAACTTCATCACCTTCACAATCACCACTTACCGCCAGAACCCACTACCATCGATGCATCCACCACCCTCCATCGCCACCACAACCACCACCGCCGCCGTAATCACCATCACCACCACTACCCTCCAACCAGTGGCGGAGCCACGTTAGGGCAGGGGAGTCTTGGCCCTCCCAAGGTTCAATAATTAATTTATATATATAGTATAACGTTGCTTTGACATACTAATGAGATGCGCTGTATGCTTGAGATCCTTGTATAGTTCCTTGTTGGAGTGGGTTCGAGCCACTCCTCCACCCACTTTTAGTAATACTCAGGAAAGTTTCATTTTTTTACTCATACTTTCATGTACTTATTCGCTCTACTATTTTTTTAAATTTGTTTGAGTCTTAATGGACATTATTACTATAATTAGGGCAAGAATTAAAACAATTAATAATAAAGAGTAAAAGAATAATTTAGTTTTTTTCTAATAGAAATACTTTTGAGAATTATAAATATAAAAAAAGCTAATGTAAAAAATAACCCGAGATTAAAAAAACTGGAAAAAATGAAAAATAAATTTTTTAACATTATTAATATAACTTATGATACATTTTCATTGAGTATATAAATTAGTTTAATTATATATTTTTTTTGCATATATTGGTGTTTATTGCTAATTAAAAACTTTAATTTATTTTTAAATTTTATTTTGGCTCTCATACTATTTTTTCTGGTTCCACCACTGCCTCCAACACCACCACTTCCACCTCCACCACCAACCCTGACTCCACTACAACCACAACCATAATCGCCACCGCCATAACTACAACATTGTTACCACCACCATCATCGTCACAACCACCAGGTAACATGCCCCCCACCACCACTCCTTCTCTGCCATCACAACCACCTCCATCGTCACAGCCACTGACGTTGGTACCACCACCACACTTCACACTTCCACCTCCATTAGTGTCATTACCCATCGCCACCACCCACAACCGTCACCACCACCACCGCTACCACCACCATCTTCACTTTCACCACCGCCACCACCACCAACTCAGCTTGCATCCTCCACTAGTGTCACCGCCACCACCACCACTACCACCTCCTTCATCGCCACCACCCACAACCGTCACCACCACCACCGCTACCACCACCATCTTCACTTTCACCACCGCCACCACCACCAACTCAGCTTGCATCCTCCACTAGTGTCACCGCCACCACCACCACTACCACCTCCTTCATCGCCACCACCACTACTGCTACTACTGCCGCCACCACTTCCACCTCCACCTCCACTCCACTGCAACCACCACAACATTCACCACCGCCACAATTACCACATCGTTGCACCACCATGTAGCATCCTCTCTCCACTAGCACACCTTCACTGCCACCACAACCACCTCCACTATCATCACCATCGCCAGTGGCGTTGGCACTACCACCCGCAATACCACCTAGCTAGAGTGGTGTCACCAACCTCACCACTACCATTGCTGCCACCTCCACCACCACTACCACCCTCGACCCCATAACCGCCACAGTCACCGTCACTAGGTAACATCGAAACTCTACCACCACTGCTACTTGGCCCCTCCATTATATCTTCGTCGCTACCTTTCATTGTCGTGATTTCTCAAAGTTGATAATTGTTGTGATTATTGTGGACTTACAAAGTTGACAACTTTTTTAAAACTGAAAACCACAAAAACAAAAATTGGATTTATAAAATTGAAAACTAGTTTTGGTTTTAAAAAATTTCAAAACATTACCAAAACCCGCCCTGATTGGGGCCTAAGTTTATATTTAAGGGGAATGTAATTTTAGAGGGTATTTCAAATCCCTATAAATAAAATACCCTATTTGGATATCTAATGTGGAGAATTCTCAAATTACTAGTAATTAAATGAGGTATTTTACTCAATATGATTTAAGATAATTAAAATCACCTCAAAATAGAAAGGAATTTCAAATTCTTCATCTCTCCCTTAACCCTATCTTAATTCAGTCAAAAAAAATTAATCTCGGCTTAAAACGAGTAATGATATACACACACCTCATTTTTTAAACACTTCATTTTCACATATTTTTATTTCTATCCCTCTCATCTTATCATCTATCACATCTCATATTTTCTCTCTCTTACTTTTTCTTTTCTTCATATCTCTCTCACCATTCCACTTCTTCACCTCAAAAGAGAGGTGTGGATGAAACATTACCCGCTTAAAACCCTAAAATCAGCAATAAACACGAAAGTGGGCCAAAAACTCAAAAATCGGCCCAAAACCCTAAAAATTGGCTCGAGGCTCAACAATCGGCTGAAAAACTAAAAGTTTGTCCAAAACCCTAAAAGTCGGCCCGACTCTCAAAAATCGGCCGAAAACTCGAAAAGCACCACAAAACCCTAAAAATTGGCCGATAACCCGAAGAAACAGCTGAAAACGTGAAAATCGGCCGAAAACTCAAAAATCGGTCCAAAACCATAAAAATCGCCCCGACTCTCAAAAATCGGCCGAAAAATCTAAAATCGACACAAAACCCTAAAAATCATCCGATAATTCTAAAATTCGGGCGAAAAAGTGATAGTCGGCCCGAAACTCAAAAATCGACCCAAAACCCTAAAATCGGCTGAAAACCTGAAAGTCGGCCCAAAACCCTTAAAATGTGCTCGACTCTCAAAAATCAGACGAAAACTCGAAAGTTGGCACAAAACCCTAAAAATCGGCCGAAAACGTGAAAGTCGGCCCCAAACTCAAAAATCGACCCAAAACCCTAAAATTAGCCGAAAACTCAAAAATCAGCCGAAAACTAGAAATTCGGTTGAAAACTCAAAATCGGCCCAAAACCCGAAAGGTCAGGTTTTAGGTTTTTCGGTCAATTTTTGAGTGTCGGGCCGATTTTTTGGGTTTTGTGCCGACTTTTGAGTTTTCAGCCGATTTTTGAGAGTCGGTCGATTTTTAGGGTTATGGGCCGATTTTTGAGTTTCGAGCCGACTTTCACGTTTTCAGCCTATTTTTAGGGTTTTTAGGCAATTTTAGGGTTTTGTGTCGGCTTTTGAGTTTTCGGCCGATTTTTGAGAGTCAGGCCGATTTTTTTGGGTTTTCGACCGATTTTTGGTTTTCGTCCGACTTTCGGGTTTTCGGCTGACTTTCGGTCTTTCGGCCACTTTTTAGGGTTTTGTGTCGACTTCTAAGTTGTCGGTCGAGTTTTGAGAGTCGGACTGATTTTTAGGGTATTAGGTCAACTTTCGGGTTTTCGACCGATTATATTAAGATAAAAAAAATTAAATGAAGAAAATTCAATTATATTACCCAAACAAAGAATTTTACAATTGATTGAATTTCACCATTTTATCCAAACAATAAAATTTGAAATTCAAGGGAATTCAATTGAATCAATTGAATTCGCTAGCATTTAAAATCCCTTGAATTTCTACAATCTCTCATCCAAACACAACCTAAGGCTATCGTTAAATGAGGAAATGTCTTGAGAGAGATTATTCCATCACTAATTTCTAAGGGAATATATTTCTCTCTAGTTTGAGATGAATAGTTGCTCCCTCTCTAATGAGAGAGAATATCACTTTTTGAAGAAGCATAAAGTCCCCCTTCATGCTTTTAGCTTTGTAAACTGCAAATGCATTAGTTTGTGATTTCACTGATTACATGTCTTGATAAGGTTTAAGATGCTAGCTATAGGGTGTTCTAAGTTTGCTTTGAGAATTTTAGTCTTTGTTCATGATCTGTTGGATTAAATGCTTGCACTTGAAGCCTTTAAATTACTCGATTACTTGGTGTGTTCTTGTGATTGTGAAGAGGAATGGGATAAGGATCATTTTTACAGGCTGTGGAAATTTGCCTTCTATGCTCACAAACTGTTTGATGAAATGACAAGATCTTTCTTCGCTGATTCTTTCTTGGTTGATAAACGCTGAACGTGTTCAGTCCTCTGCGTGTTAGTGTCTTACGTATATTCACTAGTTCATTGTATAGATTTCAAGTCATTGATGGCATGATTGGGATTTGTTTTACATGACTGTGGGTGTGGTGAAATTGAAGAAATTTGAAGCTGATTTAGAATCTTTTGTGGAAGCTTGTCCCTGATTTAAGAACGGAATCATTATGCTTACGCTAAAGAGCTTTTATTTTCTGAGTAAATAAAATTTACTATTTTGGATAATCTTTTGATCAATTACTGGATGTGTGTCATGGTGAAACTGATTCTCCATGAATGCAGAGTTACATTGAAGCTTTATACTCTCTTTGTTAGACAACACTTTTTAAGATTGATTATTGGTCTTGCTTGTTGTTACATATACACAAGCTCTTTTAGTTCTCTAATCAATTATAAACCATTTGGATTTGGAGGCTAGAATTTCAAGGTTGTCCAGGTACTTAATTTTGCCTCTTTTATATGCAATTGCAGTTTTTTCTATTTGTAGTTGCAGGTTTTAAGAGTTGCTTATCTGTTTTTATGCTTAGATATATTTAGTTGAATTGTGTGTTTGCTTTTTTTTATCCTGTTATATTTGCTTGTTTTATTCCTTACCGTGATAAATAAGTTCAGCAGCTCTTTCAACCAAGAATATAAACTTAAGAGATTCTCATTCCGTTCTTAGGAGACACTTGCATGCAAAAAGTAGAATTATAAACCAATTCTTTAAGTTTTTAGAGACTATTTGTTTCATTACACTAGCTTATCATTATTAGGAGACACTTGCAGATTCCGTATGAACAACATGGCATCTTTTATGTATTTTCTTATATCTACATTAGTTAGTTATAATTTTAAATGTATATAGATGGAGGTCAATGGTAGCATGAGGGGTAGATGAAAGAATTATTGGTATAGTTTATTGTTATCACCGGCTTTTAGTTCTGATTCCCATTCGTTATACTTAAAAGTAGCTAGTTACCATTAAAAATGGAAATATTACCACTAGGTTCATATGTTCAATGCAATAGCAGGTATGGAGAGAGCGTAGCAGTGCCATATGTTCAGGTTCAGATTTGCTAGCTGATTCCCTTTATTAATTTGTTAAACTCCCTGATTTTTCTCTTACTCTTGCATACATTGCATACAACTCAAATTAGGAACAATGTAGAACTGTGTAGATACTCTTTTTTAACAGAAAACCATTTGATTTATTCTCTTAAATCAGTTACGGTGAATCAAGTCTCTGGCAACCTATAATTAATGTAAAATGGTAGATGATTAATTGATGGGATTACATCTTATTTTATTCTTCTAATGTATTGGATAACTGTCAACTGTTCAACTGGTACATTCTAAATTTCTAGTCTCTGGATAGAGAAATGAGTGATATGATTTGTGATATGACAGAAAATGCAGAGAGAGAGAGATGAAGAAAAATGTGAGGAAATGAGATGGAAGAGAAAGTGAGGTGTATATGCCATTACTCTATTTTCATGTTGCTTAATTTAATACTGAAGTGGCTGATTTTACTTACCATAACAGATCTTATTCTAGTAAGATATTTTAGTCTCAAATAGTGGGCCTGCTGTGTTTAATTTATGGTTTCTTTAAACAGACACAATCGTAAGGTTTATCTTTATCTTGATTGCCGGAGCTGGTTTTGTGAACTGTAGTTGCATAATACCTGGACTTTATGTTGCTCTGTATATTTAATACTGAAGTTGCTGATGTTTACTTACCATAACAGGTCTTATTCTAGTAAGATATTTAGTCTCACAAGTTGATACACTAATGAATTAGATGATGATTTTGATCAGCTTTGATGTGTTTAGATTTGATATCCTTCATATTTTGTTGAGGTTAATATTCAGTGATGTACTTCGATGAACATGAACTTCAATATGAATGTGAAACTTTGAATCAATATTAGATTTTTGGCTTAATTGCACTTTTGGTTCCTCAACTTTCCCCTTTCTGCAAAAACCATCCCCTAACTAAGAAATTAGCAAAAGGCATCCTGAAGTTACCCTCCGTTAATACATTTGGTCCCTTTAGTATTTTTCATCCAAAATCTAACGGTTTGAGGGACCAACCGTGCAATTAAGTCAACTTCCTCACATCGTGACCTGCACTTTTGGTCCCCCAATTTTCCATATGGTTCACTTAATTGCACTTTTGATCCCTCAGACCATTAGATTTTGGATGAAAAAAAATATTAAAAAGACCAAATGTGTTAACAGAGGGTAACTTGGGGATGCTTTTCGCTAATTTCTTAGTTGGGGGACGGTTTTTGCAGAAAGAATAAAGTTAATGCTGAATATATAAGAAAACAAGGACTTTGCAACCGAATATTTATGTTAGAAATATAATATAAAATTTTTCATGTGACCGTTACCTAACATGAGCTTAAGCATTTGAAATAATTGGTTATTTGACATGCTATCGAAACTCATAAATGTCGACTGGATCACGATAAGAAGGAACGAGTTGAAGATCAAGACAGAGGCTATAAACAAAGCGGAAGGGATCAAAACTTCATGATGATGTAATTAAGTGTTGACTAGTATAAGAGAAGACGAAGACCAACACATACAATATGCTCACTTGTACTCTAGAGGTTAAGTGTGAATCATATTGTATTTATCTCGGTCACCAATGATTTATGACGTGAAACTCCACATGTATTACAATGCTTGCTAACGGCTCCATTATGACTTATATTCTATTGAAGACAACTCTAATTTGATTTTTCTTTTGGATTTGTAACAATCGATATATTCCTTGAATTGCAAAGACATTTTAACTAATCTTAGTTTAATTCAGGTCTAATAGTTTGAAGATGCTGTTACATGATTGATGTTTCACCAAGTACAAACACAAAATCAAGCGTATGCAAATTCCAATACGCCCACATGACATAATACTCCATGAGTGCAAGTGGATACGGATCTTAATTATTTACAATTTATGTTGATAACTACTAACTGAATAATATTTTTTTTTTTAAGTTAAATGATTTCATTCAGCATGAAAAACTTCGAGGTCCAAACAAGGGACACGAAGGGGAGGTAACCCAAAAAAAGAGGCGTCCAAAACCTTTACAAAGGAAAAAAAATCCACCAAAACAATACCCAGCACAGGCCCCAACAAAAAAACAACCTATTAAAATCTGAAAAAAAAAGAGCTCTCAAAGCCAAAAAAATAAGCAAGCAAACTCATCTCACTCATATACTAGGAAGAAAACATTATTCTAAGATCTCCCTCCAACCCACGAATAGCTTTAAGATCGTTGTCTGGGTACTCAAGTCCTAAAACTTTCCCAAGAAGTCATGCCTATTTTGATCTAGTAAAATACTCTCCAGTAGAACCCGCATTAGAGGGTTCAAGCTCTAGAACCTCTACAGATATAAGAACGTCAAACAAACCATTCCCCCCTCAGGTAAAGGCACAAGTCCAACACCATCGGGGGAACCGCCGCCTCGGACCTAGAGGGCCGCCCTTTAATAATATCCTTAGTATATATCAAAGATGGGGACTGAATTTTGTTCCTTTCTCTTGTAAATTTTGGTTTGAAGCACACCTAGTGCTTCCTTAATATTTGGCTTATCAAAAAAAAACGGGGACTGAAACAAACCAAGGTAGGTTCTTGATGGATAAAGTTTTCACATCACTTAAAGCAAAAACGAAGTGGAGAAAAGGAAAAAATACACCTATGAAGGAGAAAAAAAAAAAAGAATACATGTTCATATAGTAATTAAATATAATTCTTATTTATCTTTTTAATATACAAAAGAAAATAGTAATTAAATTCTTAGCTCAAAGTGGTAAAAGTTAGGGAACATATGGGTTGAGTAGGTGGAGGTTCAGGGATCGATTCCTGGTGAGTGCAATTTATTTTTCTGATGTAAAAAAATTAAATTCTTATTTATGAAACAGCCCTAGCGCGGAATTTGAAACCAAATGAATCGCATTATCTAACAGTGGGAAATGGGAAATCATAGCTTCCTCTTTCGGCAAGTTCACATGGCAATTTGAGCATGCCTTCCTCTTGGTGAATTTTTGGACCAATCACTTCTTATTGGGTGTTATGGTTTTGGGTGTTGTGGTTCCAAATGAAAAACCAAATTTAATTAGACAATACTGTTATTCAAGTGTTTTTTCTTTCTTTTTATTGAAGTTAAAGATTAAGCAAGTATGCTTCAAAGTTTGTTTTATCAAACTTATCCTAAATTACAATTTGCTTGTTGGAGCCTGGCAGCTTGTTCTCCATCGAGCTGCTGCTTGAGCCATGATCTTGATCGGATGGTATGTGTTGGATCTTTTGGTAGGCTCCTCCGCAAGGTTGGGTGACTTTGAATACGGATGGAAGCTCCTTCGAGAATGTGGGAAGGGTTAGATTTGGGGGCGTTGTTCGGACGTATACTATTGGAGCTTGAATTCTTAATTACTTGGTTTCATTGGAGTATTGGAAAGCGGAGCTTCTTGAGACTTTTCATGGGTTGAATTCTGTTAGGTGGGGGAGTTTCGTCGTGTGGTTTATTGACCTGGAGATATAAGGGTATTTTTTGTGGGTCGTCTATTTCAATTATTTATCGGATCATGAAAGTCATGCTTGGCTAAACCTTCCTAGGTAGTTGGAGATTTTGGGTTTAAATCTTTCAATCTTATGTTTTGATTTACTCTTAAACTCATGATTCTTAGTTTTATTTATGAATTCCTCATCTTTTATATTTGAATAATGCAATCAGATTTATCTTGTTATTTTGTATGCGATTAAGAGATTGATAGGAAATTGGGATCTGGTGAGGAGTTGATTAGGAACGCATGCGCCTTAGACATAAGGGTAACTCTTAATTGTGTTAGCTAGTAACTAAAGACGTTAATTATCTAATTGTACTCGTGTAGAAACTAAGAGATTAGTGCTAGAAGTTTAATTATAAGTTGGCTTAATTGCAATTTTGGTCCTTGATGTTTACCGATTCCACGATTTTAGTCCCCCACCTAATTTAATTACACAGATGGTCCCTAACTTTGCTGGCAGTCTGCAACGTTGGTCCTACCGTTTGTTTGTTAATGGAGGAGGTTTACGTGGATGATCACTTAGCTGATGTGGAAGTTGAATTGGAGAGAGAAAGAGACCAGCAACTGATTCAACCTTCTTCCTCGCATCTAGGGACTCGTTCGTTTTTTATCTCTTCCCTTTTCGCTAAATCTCAAGCTTCGAAACATCTTCCTCACGGTGCTCTGTTTTTTAAGGAGGAAGAGGGTAGAAGATGACCGTTGCAGGTCTCACGTGCTTCCCTCTCTCTTCAGTCCTTCTTTCTCTCTCCAATTGGACATCCACGTAAGTCTCATCCGTTAACAAATAAACAACAGGACCAACATTAGAGACGGGTAGCAAAGTCAGGGACCATCCATGTAATTAAATTAGGTGAGGGACTAAAATTGTGGAATTGGTAAACGTCAGGGACCAAAGTTGCAATTAAGCCAAGCATCATAGATAGGCTAGAAATTCATAAGTTAACTAGTTTTTTAAGAACATAAGTGAGATTGATGAAATCCTACCCTAGGTACTTCTCTTTTTGACTGCTTCCAATACTTCACAGTTGCTTTTCTTTTAATTTTGAAATTCTTAAGTTACGTTAGTCTTTTAAGAGATAAAATTGGTGAAATTAATTTAGGCAACCGCGATCCATGAATTCGATATTTTTATTACTACGTAACGATTAGGTACACTTACCAAGGAGTTATCAAATTTTTTGCACCATTGTCGGGGATTGCGATTTTGTCTATAATAATAGAACCTATCTATTGGTTTTAAGTCTTTTTTTTCTTTACTTCTCTTGTACAAGTCTTATTAATTTGTGTTTGTTCAGTGCATGTGAGGTACAATCAATCAAAAATCGTTATTGTTTGATCAAGAAATTGAAAGGACTTGTCGTTCAAATCGTTCACAGAAGAGGAAGGAGAAACGAGTAAACACAACTGCTGCAATAGAAGAGACACACGAGGAGGTAGAGGCAAGACTCAGGGTTGAGTATGAAGCGAGATGGGACACTGAAGTTGAAGTTCAGAGGCTTCGCCAGATACAAGACGATGAGGAATTTGATCCATAAAGACCACTAAGGGATATCATTGCTCCTCGCCAGTGGCGGACCTATATGTAAGTGAGGGGCCCTGAACAAAAAAAATTGCACTAAATTTCTTATATAATTTTTTTTTGAACCCCTTGAAAATTTTAAATTATACTAGTAGACTAAGTTTTGCACCTATTTGCATCAAAGACCCACCTATTTGCACAACTATAACTTGTATAATTTCTAATGTATAAACATATTAAAGTTGTTTTTAATTATATTTTTACCGATGTGTTCATTTGAAAAATTTGAACCCCTAACCCCGGGGTCCTGGATCCGCCACTGCTCCTCGCATAAGGATCCACATGCTCTCATGGATAGATTTACTAGACACTGTGAGTCTCGCAAAAGGCGTGAAATCAGCTCAGACATTGTCCGGATGATTCTCTTTCACTATTCTTTGAGGCCACAACCCCCTAATATCATTTGGACATGGGATGACTTGGCAGAGAAATTCATCACCAGGTTCTTTCCAACCACTCGTATTAGGAAGGAAAAGTAAGAGATTTATGCTTTTACCCAACATAAATCATATAATTTGTTTGAGGCATGGGAGCCTTTCAAGGGGCTTCTGATGAAGTGTCCAGGTCATAATATTCCTACCCGTGAACAAGTAGAGAAATTATACTCATCATTGAATGAGTACACAACAAATAAACTAGCATAAATCTAGTCAGAGATTTCTAGTGCATATGATTCATTGCCTAGTCAGAGAGCCCTTGAGATCATCAACAACTTGGCCATTAGAGATGCACAATCAAATCATGACACGAAAAACCGAGAAGTTGTTCTTGAAGTTGAGTCATTTTATGTTCTTGATTCCAATAAAAAGTTGTCTCAAAATGTTGATTTGATGGTAAAACGAATGGAAAAAAGCCACGTGAATTTTGAAGACGTTGCTTTTGATGAAGAGGTGAAGGCGATGGGTAATTCTCACAACAACCCCTACTCAAATAATTTCAATCTGGGTTGGAGGAATCACCCAAACTTCTCGTGGAACGATCAAAGACCCTCACCATTTCAAGACCAAGGAAATGAAAAGGTGAGTCCAGAAGAGATCGTGGGAGAACTAGCCCAAGCCACTAGCAAGTTCTAGATGTGAATGTATAACTCAAAAAATTAGGAATAGGCTTTGAACCTTGTCCAAATACAAACATATCAACCACTTCGGCTCTCAGTTGTTTTGTCTTTTCTATGCATTGTTATGTATATATAAGTGTTTACTTGAACACAAAATACATTGTATAAATATTTCTAGAAGTTTGGGGGTCATGACCCCATCATGTCTATTCATAATTCCGTCACTGTTAGAAATGCAAAATCGCACTTATATAATAGATGAGCAACCAAAAATAAAATTAAAAGTCATTTATTTTCTAAGGAAAACAATCAATGACAAGATTCCAAATCCATTTGGAACCAGCAACAAGGCTAAACACATCGATCACAAATGTGACATTCCACATCCAAATTTTGATTGATCTTTGGAGTTTTTAAAATCAGGTGGGCAAGCAGCAAATTAATGTATAGACATGTACAGCCATTATTATATATGAAAACTATTCTTGAAGAATATATAGGGGCCACATGATTGCTATGTTGCTACTAGTCGTGGTGAAACAAGATATACATAACATAGAGTGAGCAGAAGCATGTGTCTCTGGAATTTAATTGCTAGGTGAACATGACAACATAAGCTCTTATCTAACCTAATACATTCAAACTGTCCCTCCCCAACCGAGCACATGTTTCCCACAGCTTCGACATCAACATGAGATTCACTGCTCAGGTCCACACACACTCACACGTGATGGTAGTTGTATCTTGGGAATGGCATATCACCTGGATCACATTGTTCTTACAGGCAGCTTCAACCTTCAACTAAATTGTAAACATAAATTATCACGGTTTAGCATAGGGATACACACGGCTGGGTTAACCTAATCAACTCGTTCGATCCAACTCAATCTAAAGACAAAAGCTTGGTTCGATTTGAATATTTGCAAGTTAGTTGTGATTTAATTTTTACAAATCCGAACAAATTGATTGGGTCTCAGATTTAGAAAAATAAAAATGATCTAAATCGAGTATGTCCTATTTTTTTGGATCAAATTATGTTATCATTTACTCATTTTTTAGCCTGAGAGCCACGAGCCTATTTCTTCTGTTCTAATCTCTCAAACCCTAAGCCTCCAGCCCTCATCCTCGATCAGTCGTCCCTTCTTTAGCCATACCAAACAGCCTCCGTGCCTCCATTTTTTGACATACCCATATTTGCACGTTTCATAGATACCACATGTTTATTTGTACACAATGAGGCTAAACGATCAAAATAACAGTCGAAATCAGGTGAGTGAGAAGGAAAGTGAGAGATCAATCTGGTCTGAGTAAGATAAGAGGTGTGATAGGTTAATTAATGCACAACAGCAGAGGACGAACAAGAAACTTCAAAGGAAAGGATCAACGATGAACAAAGATGAAAACGAAAGAGCAAACAACGGCGGTAGTAGCGGAGGTTCTATTAGATTGCTTCTGCTAAACCTGATGTTTTTCTTCTTTGCTCATACACAAGTTTTATGCAAATGTTCAATTATATTATGATATTGTCACACTATACTTGAATTTAAAATTATAAAAAGGAAAAAAAATGTAAAATTATGATTTTTTTTATTAAACTACAAGTATTCTTCTATAAGACCAGAGTCATGTATAGACATTTTAAAGTGAAAATGTTAAAGTGGTTTTCTTTTGACAAGAATTTTAAAGAGACTTAATATATCATATAAGCTATCATATTTTATATTAATCTTCTAGATTTTTGAGATGCAAAATCATTTATAAAAGTTTTATAATCAAGAAATTAAAACATTTTCCTTTCAATAAATAAGATAACTAACTCATTCAACCTATCTTGTAGGTGATTGTCCTATCATGTTTTCACCTATTAAACTTGTTTCTACTTCATCTATAGGAATGGTAACAAATTTATCAAGAGAGCCACGTTGAATTAGTTTTTCAACTTTTCTTTTATTAGTCTTCATTATTTCAAAATTAGATTCATACTTTCTATTTCACATGTTCTCTTACAAATATAATAAGAATTAAACATATAAATAAAATAATACTGCAAAATAAAATAAAAATGATGAACAATATAATTACATGGAACACAAGAAATGAAATAATGAGTGATTTTGCAACACTTTGATATCAAGTATTTCCTTTGACAATTCACTTCAAGGTAGATATAATGAAAATTTTCGTTTTTCTTAGAGAACCGTACGTGAAGAGTAAACTTATACAGTACTAAAGATACTCAGGCATAAAAAGAACTAACAGTTAGAGTAAACAAAATTAATTTTTCAATTTTGGGAAAGTATAAATAACGGATAGTTTATTCATTATTTTTTTAGAAAATGTAAATTTCCTAATACAAAACACTATATATTATTAATAATTGCTAAAATTATTTTTCCAATTTTTACGCTGCAATTAATATGACCTAATTTTTCAATATTTCATTACCATTCTTAAATCTCATCAATATATACTTTGTGCTATAAAAAAATTGGGGCCTAAGGCTATTGTCTTACTAGCATTACTATATACATGACCATGTCTAAGACAATCATATTTGACATAATCTTTATATGAAATGGTAAAACTCTCACCACCAACTACCAGGTAAAATTATGAAATATATGATTGACGTATATGCAAAACGTATTTAGATTTTCATCGTATCGTTATTAAATTTTAATTATAATGGATTAGGGGACATATAAAAAAATATTGATGTGACTGTTCAATTTGCGCAATCCTTGATCCTGAAACTGTGAATATGAGGCACAACTATTATTTGTAGTTGGGCTTTAATTATTCCACACTTAATCATTAAAACCGACAACAAAACGAATCAATCCTATAAAATCAATAATACTGATCATTTTAGTAACTATAATATGCTAAAAATGTCCAACGGCTGATTTCTTTTTCATTTCAATGAAATTCATTCATCCAATCAATAGGGTGTCGAGAAAATCTGAACAAATATATACTCCCTTTTTTTGATCTGTAAATAAATTTCAATTCTTCAAATTCAATGCATATATCGACATTCACAATCAAATGATTCAAATGAATAATTCAATGTGAGGAAGTGCCTAACTAGTCATTGCAGCAACTTAAACTTCAAAATTTTCAGTAGAACAAATCTCAAGTGGGATCAAATGTGGACCAAGGTCTTAGTTGATTGTTTTTCCACTTGCCATTGCCCATTTGCCCATTAGGTTCTTGTTGTTTGGTCCCATCTAGTTCATTCCTCTTTCACAATATACTTCCACTTCTTGTTAAGATGAAATAATTCAGGCCGCTCACATAGACTTATAACTTGCATTATATCCAAGTTAGGTCATGCATATTTATTAAATAAATTAGGTCAATATTTTTCAAAAGCTTAATTAGGGATGGTACTCACATGGGGCGGGGACGGGGAGTGTCTCATAGTTCCTTGTCGTGCATCTCTTCTTTGGCTAAAATGTATCTGAAATAGATTTTTACTAAATTCTCGAATAAAGTTAGTCTTTTCAAAAAGAGAAAAAAAAAATATGTGTCAAAAATATGTCATGAATCCACGGGTTTATTTACTGTGCACAACTTTTATTTTGTGTAAGGTTACACAACCCTTGTTTTTACTTGCTATACCAGGTTGCTTTCCAGTTAATTCATTTTGAATTTTTTTATTTTACTAAATTATAGTTAACCCTTGTTTACCCACCACCACCATTTTGCCATGGCTGAAGAGGAAGGAGATGAGGAGAAGAAAGGGGTGGCTCCGGCGGTGGCAGGAGAGGTTGTGGTGGCCGCTGGAGTGAGGATGTGTTAACAGCGCCACCACCACCAGAAAAACAAAGCCAAACACCAACCAAGCCCAGCCTTCATAATCGATCGGGATCCTCCATAGTCGAGATCTTAGGCGTCGTCACGTAGCACCTCATCTCCACCGTTTCAGTCTTCACGGAACCATAGATCCATAGCCAACGTCGTTCGCGTCTCCACCACAGGGTCACCACGATCGAAATTTCTTCTGATCCCTCTCTCATCGTCTTCTCCGATCTCACTTCTGGTATCACCTCTCCCATCTTCCCTCTTTTATTCGATGGTTGATTGCAGTGTATGGCTGGTGGTGGTGTTGGTGATTGGTGGGGGAGGGAGAAGAAGATCTGTTGGTGGCGGCGGCAGCGGGGGTGGTGGAGGAGGAGGGATTTGGGGAAAGAAAAGGGGAATAAGTGGGGGAGAGGTAGGGATTAGTCTAATTTTGTTTTGATTTGGGTTTGCAGGTCCATGGATGTGTTTTCTTTCATCTTCATTTTCTGATTATGGCTTAGGGAAGGTTTGATTGGGGGTGGGAGTGAAGTGGTTCTAATGGTGGAGAGGTAGCTATGGTGGCTGGCGGTCATGGTGGAGGGTTGTAATTGTGGTGGTTTGAGTTGTTGGTAGGGAAAAAGAAGGTTGAGTTTATGGGAGGTGGTGGTGCTGTTGGGTGGGGGTTCTGGTGGTGGTATGGTTGGGTTCTACAGTTAAGAGGAAGAAGGGGAGAGAAAGAAGGGAGTGGAGCCGGTGGTGGAGGAAGGGAGGGGTGGTGATTGGTGGGGGAGGAAGGAGAATATTTGGTGGTGACAGCGGCGGCGCTGGCGGCGGATGACGTGGAGGTTGAGTGGAGGAAGGTGGTGGAGAGAGGAGGAAATTAACATATAAATTTATAAATTTTATAAATTAAAATAAATGAATGACCTGAACACCTACAAATGCAGGTAAAAATTAGGGTTGTGCAACCTTACACAAGAGAAAAGTTGTGCACACTAAATGAACCCTGAATCCACCATAACGTTTTCCTACATTTCCTCTTTCCATTTTCCACTGCTACCACTAACGGTGCCGCCATGACATAATCTACCATCATTGCCACTGTATGACAGAGTTTATTGTCACCTAGCCTGATACCCACCACCATAACTCAACATCCTCTACCCTTGTTGGCACCATTGTCATCTTCACAACTATTTGGCCTCCATAACTGTTCTTGCTCAACACCCTCCCTCAACATGCACTAGGCACCCTCCATTGATATCGCTCCACCGCCTCCACTTAACACCATCCTTCACCGCCACCGCTATGCCTTCACTATAGTCATTATCTATTGATGTTTAATGGCGCACCCTCCCAGCACCTTCATCGCTATTACCGTTAGACATCATTAACAATCATCATTATCTAACTTCCTCCACTGCTATTGCCACTGTCATCTGGCACTACCCACATTGTTAGCGTCCAACATTCTCCATTATTGTCATTGTCGCACCGCTTCTATAGGTACTCCAACTGCCACCACCATCAAGCACGCTTCTATAGGTACTCCAACTGCCACCACCATCAAGCACCCTCTAACTTTCTTGAAGACCCTCCAACACCACCATCGTTGCACTATCACTATTAGCATTGTGTGTCTCCACTACCGATAACCCTTCACCTTCACAACTACCACCACTAGGTAATTTGCAATGTCGCCGCTCCTAGAACCTGATGGTGATGCTTGTTTCCATTGGCACCTTGGATGATCCACCACCATCGCTCGAAACCTCCATCATCGTTGTTGCTCATCATTCACCATCATTATTGATATTGTCCACCACCCTTTACCATTATCACCACCACCTGAGATCGTTCCATGACAAAGATTAGATGGTACTCCCTAAGTTCTTTTTTAAGTGTCGTTTTAGCATAAAGCTCTCCAACCAAGATAGTTGATTGTTAGAGTGTTTTTTCTCATTCTACCATCTCACACCTCAATCATAAAGTCATAAAGCTCTCCAACCAAGATAATGAATTATTACTTTTTTTCCACTCTCATCCATTTATCACTCTCACCCAATCATAAAGTCAGCTCTTCATAGTTATTGAGAAAGGAGAATTTTATGGAAAATGTGAAGTGGAGTTATTAAAAAAGTAAGGGTATAATTGACAAATTGTAACCTTAAAACGTCAAAATAACAGTTAAATAGGAACAAAAAGTTCTTCTAAAACAACACTTAAAAATAAACCGATGGAGTATCAAATAGTGGTGGAAGATATTAGACAACAACCGCAATGATAGACGGTGTGAATTAGCAATGATGGTAGTGGAAAGTTATAATAGCAGCGGTGAAGCCCGTAGGTTCAAAAAATTAACATTTTAAAATTTAAAACAAAAAAAAATAAAGATAAAATAAACTTAAGTTATAAACTGAAAACTAATTAAATAACCGCAACAGTGCTGAACTCGAGAAATTCATCCAAAATTAAAGCTGTCATTTCAGCATCCAGTAACAAAATCTTCACATGATTTAATGTTTATACATGATAAATAAGCTAATAAAATTGGAAAGGTACAACATGCTCTCCCTATAATTATGTTGGCAGGATGCAGCAGAACCAGAAACTCCCAAAAAAATATTCTGTAGCTCTCCCAACGAGCAAAACGATAACCTCAGTGGTGCAAATGCATGAAAGACCGCAGTCTACCACCTCTCAGGAAAAAGGAGAGCAGATAAAAAGAAAGCCAATCCTAAAACATAATTGAAGCAAAATTATACACATTTGCAAATGGAGTACATTTCACAGTTGGGAGGGAGAATTGGTGAAGAGAAGACACATGGGATCCCATTGTGTAGAATTTGCCATAACCCGCGCCAAAACTGTGACCTTATCGGTGCAAACTGCAATGCAGTCAGTCAGGAGAAATGCAGTTTGGTTTACCAAACAACCAAACTGGGTAACTTATATATCTGTTAGCCTCATGGATGTATTTTACTTGGTCAGATAGCAAGTTGTTTAAATGCCTCTAGTTTCCCATTTGATGTTATGGATCCCACGTTTTGAGTACACACGGAATGGTTCAAAGTCTCATTTTCAGAGTTCTTAGATAACTGTTTTAAGGCCGTGTTTGAAGAGGCAGAGCTGCGGCTACCTTCAAAGTACCTTGAATAAGGAAAGTATTCTGCACAACGCACTTTCCATCCTGCAAGAGTTAAGTGATGCAAATAAAAATAAGAAAATGTAAGGAAATATAAAAATAAGAAAATGTAAGAAAAATATTAGGAAAAGAATTAAGAAATTTAAATAGCAAAATTTCCCGATTTGGGACAAAATACACCTTTGACAAAAAAAATTAAGACTTCAATTCTATCTGCAAAGAGAAGAACTTGGAAACTTTTAAATTTTTAAGAACAATCACCCATCTCCAAATACTTTCAAAGGCCTTGACCCCATCCCAGAATAATGGCCAAATGAATAACCAAGTGTTTGATCTAACAATTTTCATTATCTTCATCCTCAATTCGTCAAAAGGAAAAAGAAAGAAAATCGTGTTCACTTTTCAGAGCAACCATTACATTTTATCTTTTACACGTCCAAGTGACAGAAAACTTTGGCGTAGGAAAATGAACCCAAACACATAATTTTCTGAAACTAAAAGCACCAACTGTGGCAAATATCAGGTTTTAAGATTACCATGTGTAATGGTCCTTAAGGCCCCCCAGAGAGATCAATTAGGCAATCCAAAAACTCAATTACACTTACTCAATGCAGCATCTTGATCAAGAAGTACTGTTCCCAAAAGTTTGTGAACTGCAATACAGTCTTTAAGTTTCCATTCCCTGATCGGTCCGAGTGCTCCATTTCTAGCAGGAAAAAATAATGAAAGATTCAATATTTCTATTGCTCAAATTTGAACTGCAAAATATTTTCCATATCCACTACTTAATAGACACAGGAAAATCACTGAGTGTGTTTTATTACCTTGGCACAATATTATTTGTTGACTCTTCAATCAACTTGACAGCCTCAGACTTTCTATTTGGATCCAAAATGTACAAGGTTTCGGCAAAAGCAGCTCTATGCATCAAAGAATCTGCAAACAATGAATAAACAAAATAAGAACTCTTTACAAAGAAGCTTGAAATATGTGTTTCCATGTTGAAGGTAAGGTTCACTGACCTTTATGTTTTTCAAGGAAAGAGTTGTTTGCCTCAAACAGAGTTTTCTCATGCAGCTGACTGGAATAAAAGAAATAAACAGATGGAGTTAAAATTCCATCATAAACATAAAATGAATAAAAGAATTCTAGATACCTAAAAAAATAGAGAAAGGGTAAAAACAACAGCATTAGGTACCTAATAGTTGAGCGCTCAGCTTCTAAGACACTCCATATCAGTTTCTCGCTTTCAGTCACAGGAGTATTCATGGATCTCACTTGATGAAAAAACTTTATCTGCAACATATGGACTGAAATAAATGACTGCAGAAAGAGGGTTTTCCCTCCATGTGTGTGTTGTGTGTGTGATGCCACAAGAATAAAGAGCACAATGTGTCCTCAAAGTAACAATAAATTGAATAACAGAGCAGGAGCACATAGAGCCAAATCTGAAGTGTATATTTTCTTTTCAGTCGCCTAATTCTCCATATGCTTTCCAAGTACAAACATGTTGAGGTATGATATATGATGATTGTAATAATAAAATAATAATTTATAAAAGATGGCTTGTACACAATGATGGAGTTCACCTGTATTATACTTTTAGTATGAAGAATATTATAAAAGTAAACTATTTAATCCCAATACATGGAATTAATTTCCTCTTCAGAAGAGACACCATACCAGGCAACGATGAGAATCAGGGTGTTCAGCATCCAACCTCAGTAACTGCTTTACAGCCTACAACACCAAAGATACAGAGGGAACAAAATGTAATTGGCATCAAACTCTAAAATGAAAAGGGAAAAATAAGTTTATCATAACCTCACAAGATACGCTAATAAAATTGTTCAAATACTATTGCTATGTTTGGTTGGAGGGAGGGGAAGGGGAAAGGAAAGAAAACACGGAAATTGAGGAGTGAACCGTGTTTTCTTTCCTTTCCCCTTCCTCCAACCAAACAAAGCCTATAACTGACATTAACTGTTTAGTCACAAAATAGAGCTCTCCCAGTGCCAGACACTTTAGATTTCTAATGTGCTTAAAGGAGAAAGGAAGAAGTACTAGCTTGACAACATTGCTTAAATTTAAGAAAAAAATAATGGTAAATAAAGTCTGGTCTCCACTTACCTGAAAGGTAAGCAAAACCTTCTGCTTCCTTGTATATAATTCAAAAGAGAGCAAGTGTGTCTCTAATGAATCAGGTGAATTCTTCTGCAGCAACTTCAAGTATTTAATAGCTTCCGACAGTGGATCATCAACCTAAGTAGGGAAAGCCACATGTGAAACAGAACTATATCAGTCCTAACAATCATAATGACAACAGTAGAAAAATATTCTGGAATTAGATCAGGTTTTGATAAACCTGACAACATACAGACTTTAACAGTTTGATAAATATGTCAAGTACACAAATAGTGAAAGTATGTTTCTTTTTCAGCAAGGCACTTTAACTAGTCAGTGACTCAATTCCATATAATAGTTTCATTTGAAAGAAAAATATTCACATTCACCTAATAAATCTAAATCCTATCTACCCATATGCATCAAAAGATATGCAAATGCATAGGCCCTTGCAACACCATTTTGAATAATAAAGAGCAGTGATTTTCTTTTGTGCATTTCTAAATCCTCACTTTTGAAGATTCATATTCTCTATCTCTAACTCAAGCATAACGCTCTTTGATTATCATAAATATTTAGGGTTTTCTGCCAAGATCTAAAATGTCAATATGCATGGTGATTAGTGACAATGACCATAATGGTAACCTGAAGTAAGAATCCAAGGAGAAAACTTTTATTTTATCCATTAAATTAGAAATATAAAACACAGGCTAAAGAGAATCGCAATGGTTACTGAAATTGAAGGCACTAAAATTTAACCTGCAATAACTTCTCCCCATGTGGATCAGGATCCACAGGTTTTACATGCCGTTTCCCAGACTTGGATACCCCACTGGCACTTAACTCTTCATTCTTTTCTTCTGCTCCCTGAAAACAAAATAGAACAATAGGATGAATGAATAACCTTCCTGCATTAAGTTCAAATGAAGCTATAGAAATGAGTACAATACTTTCTTAGCTCTTGCTTCTGCCTTTCTTTGTTTTTGTCGCATTTTCTTTTTCTGAGCAGGAAGCAACTTTGACATCTCCTCATCTTCCTCCGCCGTAGACTTCGGGGGAGAGTCATGCAACTTAATATAGCATCTGCAGCTCAAAGTGTTAAGATCATGAATACAAAATCAGAAAGCAAATTGCTTTACTGATAATATTAATACAAATATTAATAACGAATGAATGTTAATATCAAATATATACCATAGAAGCTATATATCTGATAGGAAGATTGATGGAATGATATCTAAGGAGTAGAAAGTCCTAAGCATGGTTTTTGTAAAATTTGAAAATGGCACACCATAGAGTACCAGAGAGATTTTGTAGAAGGCTCTGGAAAAGGAGAAGAGTTAGGGCTGCTCTTGCTTGCATTGGTTGATCAAAGATGTGTAAGAAGAGGTCAAATCTAGTGTAACGAAACAAGGGGATGCAGATTTCCCTATAACTATAGTCTATAGGTGTGGACCAAGGGTCAAGTCTGAGCCATTATCTCTTCATCCTGATTCTATAGAATAGATCTAGAAGACAGTATACATACTGTTTACTGATGAGTACAATAGTCTTAAATAGAGAATTGTGAGAAGAAATCAATCAAAAGTTTGAGATATGGAGACAAGTCATGAAAACACATGCCTTCAGTTTAGCAATAGACAAACAAGCCATAACTTAGAGCTCAAAATTGCATAAGAAGCAATATCACGAGTTTCATGTATCAAGTATATACAAAATGATGGAGAGATGGATGGAGGACAATTATAGGATCCAAGCAAGTTGGTTGGAATGGAGGAACGCATCGGGTGTAATCTGCGATAAAAAAAGTATAATTAAGACTTTAAGGGAAAATTTGACTACACAGTTGCAAGACCTGCAATGCATGGGACTGAATGTTACAGTAAAAAGTCAACAAGAGAGTGAGCTAAGTGTAGCAAAGATGAGAATGTTAAGATGGATGAGTGGTGGTTACACAAGATATTATAAGAACAGAAATACAAAAATATAAAGTTGGGGTGGCTCCCATACTGAAAAGGAAGCAATTATCATCTTAGATGGTGTAGGCATATCTGGAGAAGACTCATAGAATCATCAAGGAGGGCTGATCAGATGAAAGAGTCCAGAAGTTAGGGGAAGGGGGGAGACAAAGGAAAACTTTAGGCCTAACCACTCAGAGGGATAGAAGTTGATAAGAACCTTGGGAGAACCACACCACAAAAGCTAGCTGTTGTAGTTGGAGAGCCCAAGGCATTATAAACCCCACATTAGAATCCCATACTTCCAATGTGGGACTCAAGTCCCATACCTTGCAATGGGGTCCTAACAGAAGTAAATAATCTATTTGTAAACGTAATGTATGACAACAAAGATGGTGTTCAGTGTTCTCATCTTAGATGGTTTACAAGACGCATAGAATCACCTGGAAGGAGGGCTGATCAGATGGAAGAGTCAAGTAGTTAGGAGCAGAGGGAGAAAAAGGAAAGGCCAAATCAGTGAGGGATAGACGTAAACAATCTATTTGTAAGCTTAATATATGACAACAGCTCAATGGTGTAGATTGATTCATGTACGCAACCCGACCTAGTGGGAAAAGACTTAGATGGTGATAGATAAATGAATAGTTATAGCAGTCTTAAAGGAGTGTTGTTTAGGTCAAAAAACTATCAACCACCACCAAAATTGAAGCACACGTTAGAAAACTCTCAACCTCAATAATTAAAGAAGAGAAAGTGAGAAACGACAAAGGAAATGTTTTAATAAGAATTAAAGGTTCAGTTTCCCAACACACATCCTCATATGTACGAGTGAAGGGTTTTTAAGTTGCAACTTTTAACTCCCATACATGTACACAGTGAACCAAACCATTGTCCAACATGATATTCACCTGATAGCTCCAGCAGCTGCTTTATGAAAATATGAATGTGAGTGCAATTGATCTTGAAATTTAAGCATTTCCACGTAAGTACGCAGAGTCATTTTCCTTAAGCAATATGAATGAAAATCAAATTGGTCCTCATTAATATCAGCATAGTGCTTCTCCACTCCTAAAAATTTCTTGAGAGCCCGTCCAAGATCACCCTGGCGGAAAAAGCTTTCACCCGAGGCAAGCTCATACCTTCCAAATATAGGAAACTAGATATTAAAACATGAATAAAGAAATTAAACCACAATATCCATTGGATAGTGCAGAATATTAAAATATTGCTGTATACCAACCACATGCACTGCATATCATGAAGGTTGTTGTGTTGATCCCCTTCTTTTGTGAACAACACAGCAGTTTTTTCTGCCAAGGCAACCTTGTATCAAGGGATATATACATGAATAGTCAGAAAAAGGCAGACTAGAAAACAACACAGTTTACAAGAAAACAACAGTATCCTATGCCTAGGTAGCTGATAATCAAATATAATCGAAAGACAGATAAATACCTGATCAGCCTGCAGCATGCGCTTAACACATTCACTATTAACATAACGATCAGCAAGATCCATACACCTAGCTTCATCTGCAAATGCAGCAGCAGCACTAAAATCACCAGCATGCTTCAGTATCCGACTCTGTTATACAAAGACAAGCAACATTCTTTTAATTTTTTGTTATTGACTGTTGACAAAAGCACTAGTAAATCCAAAATCAGTTTCAACTCATTTTATTCATCAAAAGCCTTACAAGTCCCCACACACTTGGCTCACTCACAAGAGACTTAATAATCTAAATTGCTTTAAATTTTAATTTTACTCAAGATTCAAGAATAGCAATGCTTCCTTTAACATGAATAACTCAATATTCTAAAGGCATGAACAACTCTATAAATAGATGTACTGCGTACGCGTAATACAAACTCACAATGGAATGAAATCACAGATTTCTCCCTCATTGATTCACTCTCCTTTCTCTCTTTCGCTCTAACTCTAAATCTTAAAAATTACATTACACATTGAATAAGTTGATAATATAGTCTTGCTGAAAAACATTTAAACATTCATTTATGATATCATTAGATATCCCTATTTTTATGAAGTAAAATAGAGTTGAAGTGTTTCATCATGTCATATTTAATTTTTTTTTAATTTAAAAACAATGATTTATTGGCTTATGAGCATTTAGAAATGAGTTAAGCACAAACTTCAAGGCCAAAAGGAACAAACTAATTTTAAAAATGCTATTTAGCACAATTCATAATTTGGCACACCAGTAACTTATGTAACTAGGCTCAGTGCATATGAAATGTTGACAATGGATAATGGTTGACATTCTGTGCAAATTAATTGCATCACAGAAATTCTAAAAGTTAAACAGCCAAACCAGAGTCAGTTTCATTAAGATAGTGGCATTCTGTTATAACTAGAATATAAAGCTTTACCATATAACAGAGGACTACAACGTACAATGAAATGAACTAATCTCATAACAAGCAAAAAAGTGTTTATAACTTTAAGCATACCTTGACAGAATATAGATCAATGACAGTAGGAGTGTGTTCTATAGCCTCATCGATTTTAGCAATAGCAAGTTCATATTGCCCTCGCCTGTCATAATGCTGCACCAGTGCAAATTATTAGCGAGAAAAAGGAGAAATAAAAATGACACTAAGAATCAAAGAGTAGAACCAACCTGAGCCAATAAAAACAAAGTCCACATCAGAGTTGAAGGGGGTTCCTTTTCCATACTGCATAATAGGTAGACAATGATTAGCTATTTAGTAGTAAATATATAACTCCAACATACTAACTAAATAGATTGTTTCCATTTAGTCGACTTGGGTGCGGTTGTGTTTACGGTTTTTTCTTTGGTGCTTCATAGATATGGTTATTTCAAGGGAAAATCAATTACTGTCTTAATGGTCTGCACTCTGCAAAGATACATGTAGATATGGCTTGCAGATTTCCTCACTTTCTTCATTTGACAGTTAACCAAGAGAGTTCCGAGATGATCTTTGAACCATATGTGCATTTAGTTCAAGACATGTGTGAGAACAACAAATCTAACGAGTATTTACCTCCCAGGATATTGGCCTGACGTCCTAATTGAATGCTCTAAATCGAGGATAAGTTGTTCCAAAATGTCTGCCTGGACAAAGTTTTTTTAAGAAATCAGAACCCACAGAAACAGTCCATTCCACCACCATAACATATACTGGCAGAAAAAGTCAATCATAGGAAATCTCAAACCCTTACAAAAGTAGAAGAGTAACTGATAAAACTAACCTTCCCAGGATGATTATACAAAGAAGAAAGATCAGAGAACAGAGATGGAACTCCCTAGAAATGACCACCAAAAGAAATTTCAATTAATTCTGAAACAACTAAAGATGGCATAATACAATATTCAAAGGAAGTTGGCATACCTTAGTTAAGAGAGGCCTAATATAATTGTCGGCTGCTTCTCGAAATTTGTCACCTTGTAGAAAATCTAGTGGTATTCTCTGACAAACAAGAAGATCCACTGAAGACAATAAGTACTGAAAATATGACAAGTGATACAAAGACAAGAACATGTATACTTTCACATGGATAATATGGATATGTATTAATTAGTGATGATTTTCATAAGGAAAGATAGTAAACAAAAGGCCTAAATAACCAGTAACTACAACAATAAACTGCATTACCTTAACAGCAGAAGACCACTTATATTGCTGCCCAAGTGTTTTGTACAAGGAATCTAACCGATCTATTTGATCAAGAGAGAACTGGCCATCTTCTAAATATAACCCAACACACTTTTGGAGACCTTCATAGTATCTGATTGGTAACACGAATCATGAACTAAAACTTAGCTTCTACAGTTCAACTAGCAAAACACATAATAATTACCGTACATAAATTCCAATAAAACAATCTCAGATAGTTTACCAAACCAAATACAGACAAGAACACAAAAAAAAAACATAAACTAAGCAACCATTTGACCAGAACATACCCTTAAACAACAAATGCACACAATGCAGCAGTACTCAATAAAGTTCCATGTACCAGAGTGAGACATATCAACAACAAAAAGAAGTGGTCCATATTAATTTATTAATACTAGAGGACCATTTATCGAAATTCTGAAAATCAGATAATTATGACTATTACAAATTCCAAATTAGAGGTATATGGTAACTTGAAAAAATACTTAGTCCCTTTTTTTCAATTACCTGACTTAGAAATATGGTTAACTATAGCTCCAAGCAAGGAAGCATGGACACTTGATAAACTCTTAAACCAAAATAAAACTATAGCTCCAAACAAATTTAACTATTGAAGTAAAGAAGCCTTTTAACAAGAACTACAGCACGAGTTATTTTTATTTAAATATCAATGGAATTGTTAAACCCAAAAGAGTACAAATTGATATCCAGAAAAAAAAAATATATATATATATATAATACGAGAACAAAACAAAAATATGAATAAAAGAATGTTCAATTGATTCACAGCATAGAAAATAGACAAAATCAATCAAGATAGAAAGTTAAGACAAGTAAATGAAAAAATGAGTATACGTTACATGTCATCAGAAAATGGTGGTGTAAAAGCAACAGTGAAGACAAAAGTGTACATAAGAGCAACCTTAGACAACATGCATTTATCTCACCATCAAAACACATTGAATAATTGAATCCAAACATTTTGTGTTGAGAATAATTTTATAATTTATATAAAAGCTAGAAGTGTGCGAATGAAACACTTAGGGTAGAAAAAAACAAGAGAACACGAAGAAAAAAAAAACATCAAAAAACTAATCAATGGATACACTTCGACCTAAAAGGTGTCCTTTATCACCTATAATTATCAGGATTCGTGGAAAGTAATCCCCGGTACAATGTTTCAGCTTCTTCTAAGTGACCCAGCTTCCGTAAAAGTGAAACCTCTTGTTCTTTAACTGCAAGCTTATCAACCTAATAAGACATTATCAGAAACAAGTTATTGCAGCATGCAAAATAAGTTAAATTTTCAAGTTACCCAGGCATAAAAACATACATACAATTTTTGATTCTTTTTTGCGCAACTCCTCCAGAGCTCTCTCAAGAAATCCGCATTCCTCTAATAAAGAAATCTGGGCAGTAAAATTTGGCGCAGAAAAGCACAACCGCACCAAGAAAAAATATCAGCACCCAAACCATCAAAAGGCTTCATTTAGTTAAACATCCATAATTAGAATTGAAAGCAAAAGGATTCATATTCAACAAATGTAATTCAACCATACTCATTTATTAATCAAAATAATGAAAATTTCCCATTTGTTTTATAAAGCCATAGTGTGATCATATTCTAATGATAGAAGCTTCTAATACAATGAATATCTTGGGCGTTAATAAGCCAATTTTCAGGCAACTAATGCCTCAGAGAAGTCACCAAAAGAAGACTTTTACTAAATAGAAACTCGAGAATTTTTTGGACTTTTTTTTTAAAAGGTAACTTGTTCGGCTAAGGGATGACCAGACAGATGGCCAGTTCATTAAATTACATGTTTACCCATCTGGTAAAACGATCACCCCAAAATTTACAAACCATCCAGATCACTGGATCCACTCCTATAGTTTCAAAGAATATATAGATATTTAAAAATTATACAAAAAGTCGCCAGCTAATTAAGCTAAAAGTTGCATCAAGCGGTATCAAGTGAATAACTGAATAAGTATTATGCATTAAATAAGAAACAGTAACAGACACACTGTCAGAGGAAAACCTTATACAAAAGCATTTCCCCATGCTCCCATCGTTCATTTTCTGGAGGATAATCACCTTCTAAAGTCCCTTCATATGCTTCTAAAATTTCAACAGCCTTGGACGCACTGTTACACACTTGAAAGGTAAGTATTACAAACTACCAAACTAACCAAATTATGCTAATTCAACAACTATTTCAAAAAATAGAAAACTGGAGTGATGACACGATCCACAGGTTCAGAGAGTAGATTGCTTGACTAAGACGTGCCTGATATTGTGTGTTCAATTCTCTCCCTCCTCTCACCTCCCCCCACCCCAAAAAAAAAATCCAGATCCTAAAGGCCTTCTATATAACCCAAAAATAAGGAAACTTTTGCAAAGAACCCAACAACTGCCAACTACATTTTTTGCAGGAAGAAATTGGGAGAAGCAAAGAAAGTACAATAGGGTTAAATTGTCGTATATACACATTGTGTCCATGAAATCAATGATACAACAGAAGAAACATTGGCAAAAAAAGGCAGTCCAAGGTATCACAATTGGAAAAACATTGATATAAATACATTTCATACTTAGAGTTCAAATGATGGGCAGCAGAAAACCCAATCCAGTTCATGCGATGATTTGGCTTCAGAGTCAAAAGTTGCTGTCTGGTCTCAACAAAGCCCGTTAAATCTCGCATTTGAGCCTAAGTAAGGAGTACAAAAAACAATCAGAAAAGTTAAACAAATTGCACCATAAAAAAAATCACCGAACATATACTCATATGCATGCATGTTTCATGAAAAGTGAAAGAGACACAGGACAAAAGTACAATGGAAAAGTTATATGCTCCATTTCATGGTGAGGGTTGTGATGATATTCCATGAAAATTCGCTACACTAACAGCACTGGAATGTTGACAATGTTCAAGTCAGCTTTTTAACTTAAAAAAATAGTTTTCTGTTTACTCAAAAGCCAAAACTTTCAACAGAGTATTTGCAAAAAGTATCATCAAATACCAGATCATAGAATAAATGCTCAAGTTTTGTCACACATTTTCATAACAGGCGAGACACAGAGCAAACATCTAGTGAATTTTGAGCTTATGATTCAATTATCCACATGGCTCTTATTTGAGGAGGAGACACATTAGACAGAGGCTGAAAAGTCACACAAACATTTTTCAAAGGAAACAATATCATTTACTCATTTTTCTTTTAATAGCTCAGGCAAGGCTCTCAAGTTTTTACCTTATTGAAGAGTTATACATTTGTAAACTGTAACAGCACATTTTCATAAAAGAAACAATATCGTTTGCTCCTCTGTTGTTTAATAGCTCAGGCAACTTTCAAATCTTTGGAAGACTAACCCTACATCAAACTCTTCTCTTTTGATCCAGAGGAAGGGTACTCCACACATGACAGGTTATCGGTCCAAAAAGCAAGGACATTTAAATTTTGGTGTGCATGCATCTGTATTCATATGCTTCTAGACACTGTTTGCTCATAAAGCTAAATTATAATCAATTTCCACAGGACCTAATCTAGGATAGTGTCATTGGGGATTCTTTTGTAGAATTGAGTGAAAGGAGATATCATGGGGCTCTCTAATCATCCAGGGAATTGTTCTTGTATTCTACTGTTCTTTCCTACCTGATTCAGCTATCACATTGGTACTGGATTGGGTCTAGTGTTCTTGCATAAAATTCATTACATTCCTATTCTACTAATTCCAGTCTTTATCTCTTTAAATATCTCTTGTTCATCTAAGGATTGTTCTTGGGACATTCAGGTTTATTGAAATTAGAGTTTCACATTTACTTGTTCAACCTCTTTAGCATGATCTTTAGAAACTTCTCCATGTAAGCAATCTCTTAGTGACTTTATGTCAACTCATGTTTCAATAAATATGACTTCTGACCAAAACCTAATCTACTTATTAAATGTGCCGAAGGCAAAAAAGATTTATCCATAAATCAAACAGATTGTAACATCATAGTTTTGACTATAGTACATGCCACCCTAAACAACTAACACCCAAGTTAAATACATTGGGAACCGTGTGTGTGTGTGTGCATGTGTTGAAAGGCTTTGAGTTCATATCTGCTATAGAGAAGCACGTAGAGAAAAATTACACTTATGATGCTACCTGTAAGAGTGATAGGTCACGCAGAATTTCAATATTGTCAGGATCTATTTTCAGTGCATTTCGGTAGCACTTGATTGCCTCCCTGTATTCTCTGTCTGATCGATAAAGGAGTCCAAAAACATGCCAGCAAACATGACTTTTAAGGTCATTCTGTACCAGAACAAGGATTAAAGCAAAATTAACTGACAAACAGTGATTGAAAGATTATTATATCATGTAAAATCAGAGACAATAAGCAGACCTTCAATCCTTGACGAACAAGGTCATATGCTTCAGATTTACGATCCATGCAATTTAATGTCAAGCCCTTCATCGATAAAGTTTCTAGCATCAAGAAAAGGGAGCAGACCCCATAAATAAATAAATAAAATATAACCAAAAAAGCAAAATATGCAATAAATATTAAAAAAATGATATTGCATTTCTTTCTTGCATGACTCACTTTGAGTTTGAGTCTTAAACAATTTAGAAAGGAAATATAATGAATCCTGGCCATAAGGAAAAGATTAAAATAATAATGTCTAAAAACATACCTCCATGGTCTGGAAATTTTCTCAAAATCGCATCAGCTGCTTTGAGGCCCTTCTTATATTGCTTGGTTTCATATGATTTCTGCAGCAACAAGAACAATGATAAATAACGACAACGACCCATAAAATCTACCATTATCTCAAAAAAACAGATTATTTCACTTACTCACATAAAGCTACTAGAAGCAACAAATGGACATTTTCACATAAAGAAAACCTACTAGAAGGAACACGTAAAACGCCAAATATATTCAGCGCAAGAAATCCACTTCAATTACATCCATCTTTTCTGTTTTACTTCCATTAAGTCAAGTAGTAGACATTGATAAAAAAAAAAAAAAATCACACCCACTCTTATATCAGTTCTAGCTACCAACTTTAAAATACCAAATTCTAGCCCCATCCTAATCCAATTAAAACCTGAAGCTCCATGCAAAACAAACAAAGAACACAGTGAAGCCTAAAAATTAAAACTTGAAAGCACCAATTTATCAATATTTCCACCAAAGACCTTAAACCCTGCGTCAAACATCACAAATTACACAAACAAAGTTCAATCCCAAACTATGATGCTCCTCCTTTCAGATTTCCCCCCAGATTCTGAGTTACCAGAGATAGCGTGAGAACCTCGAGCAGAATCTAGGGTTTTACGAAGGGGAAGCAATCGAGGGCGCGGAAATCAAGTTGGATCGAGCGACGAACAAGCAAAGCAGAGAAGTGAAGATAATGGCGGAAATTGAGAGAATCGAAAGTACTTACAACAATAAGCTTGAAGAGGTTGGCCTCCTTCGGAGGCAGAGAAGCACCCATTGTTGTTGTTGCAGAGAGAGGGAGTGAGAGAGTAGAAAGAGATGTAGCAGAGGAGATAGTGAAACGATAGATAGGGTCGCGTCGCGTGTGTGTGAGAGAGAGACAGGGGAAAAGGGTATATGTATGTGGCGTTTTTGTGAGCTGCAATTGCAAGACAACCCTACTGCTATGAGAACATGAACTAGTAAGAAGCAAGAGGACTTTCTTGGCTATAACCATTAAATTGCTATTTATTTTCATAACCTAACTCAAATTATTATAAGAAAATTATTAAAATTAAAATTTATAATTAAAGGAGTGCTATTTTTCGCGGAAAAAGAAAACTTCATTAGAAAATAATCGGAAGAATATACGGAAGACAAGAGGCACGAATACAATCAAGGGTCACCCCAGCCAACTAGCATCTTCATGCTGTAAAGAAAATTTAGCTAAGTTATGAGCCACCGTATTAACTTTTCTGTAAACGTGCTCTAAAGAAAATAAATCAAACTTAGATGATAATCTCTTAATATCATATATGAGCTTTTCAAAAAAATAAATAAATATATATATATATATCAGATATGAGAATGTCAAGGTAAGTCATATCGGAAAGTGAGTGTTATTAACATTTTTTCTTAATATCTTCAGATATGATACAGTCTCAATGTGGCTATGGCATGATAGGTTGAAAGTAACAACAAAAAATAGTAATGATTAATAGCACCATAAATTTAATTTTTTTCGGCACATTTTGTGTTTCCTTTTGGTGCATACGGTACATTAAAATTCATATGAAATAATTTAAATTTACTCATGAATTCGCTTTAATTGCATTTTCTGGGTAATTTTGCCGAAGTTGGAATCGACAATGATGTAGTCCTTATAAGAATCTGTGAGACGAAATTGGGTGAGGGGCGTGATGGCTCTGAAGACCTTGGCAAAGAGGACAGTTTGGATCATGTTGTTGTTGTCGGGGCAGAGGAGATTGAGGCACTTGCCAGTGATTTCATGTACCTTACCGTCGAAGAAGTTGTCACTGATGGTGCACACGATGCTGACAGGTCGCTCCATGGACATTGTTGGTCATGGTTAGGGTTTTAGAGAAGATTCTTCAAATGCAAAGTGAGCAGGATGGGAATAAAAATTTAATTTTTATTTTAATAAAGTATTTTAAAAGAAATTTGATTTATGGTTGTTTGTTTACAATATTAAAATTGTTTTTCACTTAAAAAACAACTAGAAAAAATTGATTATTTAACAAACTAAATAGCTTAAAGAAATAATCAGATTATTGTTTGTCTTATTTTTGTTTTAATTATGTTTCTTATCAAAAGCATACACAAACAATTCAAAAAATATATGAGTGATTATTTCACGAAATAAGTAGAGATAAATGATACATGTGAACTTGTTACGCGCGTTATGTTCCTAATTGCTATATACTTTTTTTTTTTGGTCAATCGGTCAATAATATCATTAAACCAGGAAACAGACGAGGGGAGCTTTGTGGCTCCAAGACTTTACACAAAACTGTAGTGCAAGACTACAGGAAACAACAGAGATCAACAAGAGCAAAGCAGGTACATAAAGCATTAAATTACAAGCTTGCTAGTTGATTGCCTTAACTGCTCAGAACACCCAGCAGGGTAGGCATAAGGAGAGTAAAGAGTAACAGAACCGATGGTACCTAACAAACCAAAAACCATATGTCTTTAATAAAGTCCACATCTACCAAGGCTCTTATTAAACTGCAGGGAAAAAAGGGGGTGGCTGATCACCTAAGGAACCAAAAGACAACCACACCAAACAAATAGAAGCCGCAGTGAATGAGCCATCTCTCCCACAAAGCTACAAGCATAGTAGTAAAGCTAAAGCTGCTCATGACGAGCAGAACCTTCCCCTGGTCTAGGTGGGGGACGTTGTCGAGGTTCCATCTCATGGCTAGACCCTCCATAATGGGGCAGGGGGGAGAAGGGAGGGATGATCCATCTTGGGTCAGTAGAGGAGAGATCTCTATCTCTAAACAAGGCAGCTTGGATCGCCGGAGGGGGGTTCCACACCCAGGAGTTGTGAATACTATTAGTCAGGCCTAGTTTAGCCACACGGTGTGCCACCTCATTCCCTTCTCTTGGGGTCCAAGATAGACCCGACGTCACAAAAGTCTTCCTCAACGAGTTAATATCATGCACTAAGTTCATAATCTCACCTTGATCGATTAATCCCCTACAAGCTTGCACAAGTTGGAGGGAGTCAGATTCAAAGATGACCTTCAAGCACCCCATGCTTTGAGCGAAGGCCACAGCATCACGCAAAATCAAAGCCTCTGCCATCAGAGGGGATCTAGCAGGAAAGACTCGAGTATGGCCAGTTAAAAGGTACCCTTCTTCATCCCTAAGAATAATGCTCCCAGCAGCTCTAGAATTTGAATTATGAAATGCTGCATCCATATTGCATTTAACAAAGCCCTGGGGAGGTCTTCTCCAGTGTACATTCTGTCTTCTTTCCCCACCAAAGGGTGGTTGTCGCTGCCTCCTAGCGTTAGAGGCTTGCTGGTACTCTTGCTGAGCGAGGTGGGCAGAAGTTAGGACTTGCGAGGGCACAAGGGGGGAGCCAGAAAACACAGCTTGGTTGCGGGCTTTCCAGATCCCCCAAAGGGTAAAACCTAAAGAGGAGAAAGCAAAGTCCACATGTTCCTTGATATCTCTAAATTGGGTAAGCATGGAAACGAGCCAGGAAGCCATAGATAAAACAGAACCAGGACTCAGAGTAACCTGAAGTGAGGACCCAAACCATACTGGTCTAGTCCACTCACAGAAGAGGAGGGCATGTACAGCAGTTTCCTCCTCCTTAAGGCAGATGGGGCAGGTAGGATCTCTGACAATGTGTCTATTACGTAAGTTACTCTTTACGGCAACAGCATTGTTGCACAAAGACCACAGGAAATGTTTAATTTTTTGGGGGAGGGATGCACCCCAAATCTGTTTCCATAAAAGAGGCTGAGAATAAGTCCTTGATGGTCCCGCAACAGAGAGATCTGCATGCTCTTTTGCAACAAAATACCCTGAATTAACAACATAAGTTCCTTGTTTATTATAGGGCCAAATGAAGCGATCACCTTGCTGGGTCCAGCTAATGGGGGTGTTGAGAACTTCCTGAATTCTGAAAGGGGGTAAAATATGCCTAATTTTATCCAAGTCCCATCTTCTTTCATCAACCATTAAAAGGTCTTTAACCAGAAGATCCTGGTGGGGTGTGTTGTCCCTTAGAGTAACACCTGAACTGATCCACTTATGTTTCCAAACATCAATACTATTGCCATCTCCGATGAGCCAAAGCCCATGCTTGAGTAGAAAGTCGCGGCCTTGTAAGAGGCTACTCCAACCCCAGGAGGAAGCTCTCCCTCTAAGAGCCTGGAAGAAAGAGCCATGCGGGAATTAGAGCGCTTGTATAGTTTTAACCCAGAGAGAATTAGGATACTGGAGAACCCGCCAGGCTTGCTTCGCTAATAATGCCGTATTCATAAGCTCGAAATCTCTGAAGCCCATGCCGCCTATAGATTTGGCATTGGAGAGAACTTGCCATTTCCTCCAATGAACACCACGCTCCTTCTGGCCTTTGTTCCACCAAAATTGGGCCACTTTGGCACAAATGTTTTTGCAGAAACCCTTGGGAAAACGAACAATGGACATCGCATACGAGGGAATAGCTTGCAGGACGGCCTTGATCATAATCTCTTTTCCTGCTTGGTTGAGTAGCTTACCCTTCCAACCCAAGATTTTAGTGATAATCCTTTCCTTGATCCAGTCGAGGGCTCTGCGTTTGGACCTATCCCATTCAGCCGGGAGACCCAGGTATCTACCAGGGGAATCCCAAACCTGCATATGAACAATGTCAGCAGGAACAGCCAGATTACCTGGGGACACATTGCTTCCTCCTATAATGCCAGATTTGAGAGAGTTTATCCGCTGTCCAGAGGCCATAGAGTAGAGGTTGAGGATGTTTTGGAAAGCAAAGAACTCTTGCTGATCAGCTTTGGCAAAGAGGATAGTGTCATCAGCAAAGAATAAGTGGGTAAGACAGGGACCCGAGTTAGGTAGTTGAATCCCTTGAATCTTCTTTAGCCTTACAGCATTAAGGAGTAAGTGAGATAAGACATCTGAAGCAAGGATGAAGAGGTAGGGGGACAGAGGGTCCCCCTGCCTTAAGCCACGTTGTGGAGAAAACGCTCTTCCCACAACACCATTGATTTTCAATCGATAGGACACTCCTCTCACTAGGACCATAACACGTTGTACCCAAACCGCAGGGAACCCATATGCTAGAAGAATTTTTTCTAGGAATATCCATTCAAGCCTATCGTAGGCCTTGTTCATGTCCAATTTCATAATAACATTCCTTTGCTGACTTTGCTTTCTTTTTTTTAAGAGATAGAACATTTCTTGGACTACTAAAAAGTTATCTTGGATTTGCCTCCCCCCAACAAAAGCACTTTGGTTGGGGGAGATTAAAGACTTCATAGCCTCTTTCAAGCGCAGCACCATGATTCTGGAAATAATCTTGCACACAAAGTTGGTGCAACTAATAGGTCTGTAGTGATTTAGAGACTCAGGATGATTGATTTTTGGCACTAAGACAATGAGCGTTTCATTAATATCTTTGGGGAGGTAACCAAACTGGAAGAAGTTGCGAATAGCAGAGCATAGGTCCCCTTTGATAGTATCCCAATGGTTTTGATAGAATAAGCCACTGTAGCCATCAGGTCCCGGCGCTTTGGTTTTACCCAAACTGAAGGCCGCCTCCTTGATCTCAGAGTCTAGAACCGGTAGCAAGAGCTTATGCTTCAGGTCAGTAGAAACAATAGAAGGAATTTGGGCAAGACAATCCTCAAGGTGAGAGATACCTTCACTGGTGAAAATCTGCTTAAAATAGGACAGCGCTTCATAGTTAATTCTCGTTTGTCCCTCTGCCCAGGTGCCATCCGCTAATTTAAGCCTTAAGATCCGATTTGAATCTCTACGCTGGATCGTCGAGGCATGGAAGAATCGTGTATTACGATCTCCCCAGGCAAGCCATTTAACCCTCGACCTCTGACCCCAATACACTTCTTCCCTCTTCCATAACTCTTTGATTCTTGCTTTGACATTGTGAACCTCAATCCAGTCGATGTTGTCATGGGCCTCATTCTGGAGTAGCATGAGTCTAGAGTTCAAGTTGTTAATTTCAGACTCAGCATTCTTGAAGTTGTCCTTGTGCCAGACTTTGAGAGCGTTGGTGCATTTTCTCGTCTTTTTGAGCACTATGTCCCATGGCCCATAATCAGCGTTGTCCAAATTCCAGGCTTCATTGATAACCTGGTTACAATCCTCCCTATCCTCCCAGAATGCCTCGAATCTAAAAGACTTCCCACTTCTGTAGCGCGGTTTGGTATGTAAAACTATAGGGGAATGATCTGAGCTTATGCAGGGGAGAGTAAGGGCATGAGCATGAGGATTAACTGCTCTCCAAGACCAGTTAGCAAGTACACGGTCAAGGCGAACACGTGTGACAAAACCATCACGAGGGTTGCTGCACCACGTAAAGCGGCAGCCTTTGAGGTTTAAATCCATTAAACCTGCACTATCCAGAAATCCCCTAAATAAATCCATACTTATACTGCTCTGGGGGTGTAAACCATCCTTTTCCTGTTGTGATAAGACTTCATTGAAATCACCTAAGCAGCACCACGCAAGGTCTTGGATTGGTTGAAAGGAGAGAAGTTTCCTCCACAAATGTCTTCTTTGCTGGAACCTGGGATGAGCATACACAAAAGTGCATTCCCAGGAGGAGTGATCCTGCTTCACAGAAACAGCAGTATGAATGTAATTTTGAGAGTCTTCCAGAATTTGTATGTCCACAGAGTTGTCCCAAAGTAAGCAAAGGCCACCAGATAAGCCTCTAGATGGGACGCAGTAACAGTGTTGAAATTTTAGTCTCCTTTTCACCGCCTCTACTCTTGCCAGAGGCGCCCTCGTTTCCATGAGGAACACGATGGCTGGCTGGACCTTTTTGCAAAGGTCTCTAAGCTCAGAACTCGTCGCGGCAGCCGCCAACCCGCGACAATTCCAGCTTATGGTTGTCATAATTCAGGGTGGGGCAGCTTGTGGCCTGCCTCCTCCGCCATTTCAGAGTCGAACATCACCTTTGATATTGAGTTGCCAATGTCTGCCAAAGTAGAAGTTTTTTGACACTTTTTGGGTCTGATGTCCCTAGTTTCATCAACTAGGATCTCATTCCTCATTCTAACAATAGTTTCTGTCGAGACATTCACACCAAAGAGACTTGAACCCCTATGAGTGGGATTAGGGTAGTCCAGCAATACCACAGGACGTTCCAAGCCAATGTCCTCCTTCTGTAGATCTAGCTCCTTGAGCGAGCTTGGACCCAGGCCCGCCCTTACAAGGCCTAGCTTCAGGTCAGTTCTGGTAACCAAAGACTCCTGGTTTGGATTGTTACAGGGATAAGGCTCAGAGCTGCCTTGAGCAGTTTGTGGGGCAGAGCCCCCTTTCGCCAAGAGAGTAGCGTCCTCAGCTAGAAGTACCCCCTTAGAGAGAGAGGAAATGGGCTCCAGGGGGCAATCCATAGATTCGTCTTGACCTTCAACCACGCTACTGCCCTTGTCATCAAGATTAGGGCCTGGTTTGGAACTTCCCTTGTCTTTCTGCTTCTCCTCAACCACGAAGGTTCTGCCTGGTTGTGACAATTTCTTCTTCCAGTATTCAAATTCCTTACTAGGGGGACCCGGAGCCTGACGTTGCTCCCCAGAACTTTGATGCCCCCCCGAGGAGGTGCCCTGGGGTTGGTTTGGTCTGCTAAAATCGGTGAGGATAGAAGCCAGCGATCTGGCAGTTCCAGCCCCCAGAGAGGGAGTGAAGCGGGGTAGATCAGGATTGCAGACAGCCATGGCTCTTGGCTTGTGACACTCCTTCTGCTCGTGGCCCACGATCCCACACTTGTAACAAAGACCTTGCAGCTTCTCATACTTCAAGAACACCCAGGATTTGGGTAGATTCCTTCTAGGTGCCCAGAATCCCGTGAGGAGAGGACGGGAGATATCAACGCAAACTTTCACCCTGAAAAAGGATCTCAGGAGTTTGCCATCAACCTTAGGATTTTCCACTTCCAAGACCTCACCTAGCTTAGCAGCAACTTTGGCAGCGTTGCTCGTCGTCATTAACTCCAGAGGTAGGCCATGGAGTTGGACCCAGAAGTTGACTCGATTGAAGTCGATTTCGTAGACAGACATTTGTGGAGCCCAGACTTGTGTGCTCAAGAGATGGCCCAAAGCGCTCCAAGGCCCCAGATTGAGGATGCGCTCTGCATCAGACGGCTCCTGGAAGGTGAACAAAAAGGTGTTCGTACCCATGTCTGTGATGTGGAGGTTTGGAGGATTTCCCCAAAGTTTGGTCAAGAAGCTCTTTACCGCACCCTTGTTAAGAGCTTTGGATGCTAAAACCTTACCCATGATGGTTCTCTGAGCCAAATCGAGGCTCTCAGCGTCATCCGCTTGTAGATCTAAGATGGAACCTTCCAGATCTTCCAGAGGCTCCTCCTCTGTTTCCCTGCGCTGTTCAGTATCACCAATGTCTTCCCCATCAGAAGGTGAAGAGCGACCCTCAGTGTTATGACTGTGGCTTTCCATAAGGATCAAAACAAGAACACAACCCTAGAAGGGTGAAGACACTCCAGCAAATCTGGAGAAAGAGGCTCTTCCTAGAGATACTGCTTGGAAACCCTAGCAGAGCTCTACAAGAGAAAAATGATTTTAACGTTTACAATGTGTTTTTATACAAGTATAATTGCTATATACTTGTATCTTTGAGAGAGTAAAACGGGCTTGTTATCTAAGCCTTGGTGTACTTGGGCCTTTGTGCCAATTCTCAAATATCCTACTTCAAACAAAAAAAGGGACACTTGTGGGCCATAAGTATTTGTTCCCATGCGCAATAAGCCTTTTGGGCCACAAGAGGCGTCGAACTGGTGCATAGAAAAGCTCGATCTCATAAGTTTTTTTTAACAAAAACACGAGTTCTTTTTAAAATTTTGTTTTTCCTTTGGAAAAGTTAGATTAAAAATATCATATTTCATATACGTTTATGCTTCAGAATGCAAAGTGAGAGTACAATTTTGGAAAGAAAAAAAAGGAAATAAATCTAAGACCATATACAATGGTTAAACAAAAAATGTTTTGTTTAACCCTTTTCTACCCCACTTTTTCTCTTCCCAATACTCCACATCATCTTCTCTCTCCAATTCAACAAACTTTCAACAATTACCCACTCCAATGGTTTTACTTAACTCTCAACACCCTACCCCACCACTCACCACTCACCCTACCCCACCACTTTTTATTACACATTTTTATTTAATTTTATATTTTTGTTTTTATAATTACATAAAATTACAATTATCGATTTAAATTAAATTAAAACAATAAACACTTAACAATTTTTTTATTAAATATAGACTATAATTTCAATACAAATGCTAATAGATAGATAAATAAGATGGTGAGAGAGATAATAAGAGAGTGAAAAAACTTGGTTTTTTTTTTCTGTGTCCAAATCAAACGAATCAAGTCTCTATTTATAGAGAAAAAAAAATCATGAATTTTGGTATAATTTTTTTTTTCAGAAAATATTTTTTTTGATGAAATAATTGAGTTCAAAAGATAAGGAAAAACGAAATCCTGACTGACCAACCAGAGGAAGCCACGTGGCAGGGGAGGAGAAAAAGTCGTTTCTCTCTCCTGCAGACAAGGCGCGTCTGCGCGTGTTGCACACGCGCCTGCGGTGGCCACTGGCCTCGCGCCACGTGGCACACCGCAGGCTCTTTAAACATGTTGAATATTTTCAACAATTTGACACTCTCTCTCCCCTTTCAACCAATTTCAACAAACCATTAAACCTATTAAACAACTTTCAACAACATCAAACACCCCATTCAACCATCCATTGTGGATGGTCTAATATTTTTTAGTTTAATTTGACAAAACGAGAGTAAACCCTCAATTTTATTCTTAACTCAAATGTGTACTTGTGCTATGCATATGGATATTTTTCTTAAAAAATTAACAATATAATTATAAAATATAAGATAGTATTGTATGATTTTGAACAATTTACATAGACCAGATGATACTCAATTTTGCTCATTTTGCTCAATTTTCAATTTTGAGCCGCAACAAAAATCAGCGTTTGGGGGAACTGGCTATTTGGACTGCTACTGTTTGGTCACTTTGGCTCTGCGCAATTCTGTTATTTTCAAGGATGGTACTCTGGATAGCAGCTCACTTATGAAATTGATACAAGTTCGTTCATGGCACTGGCTTAAAGCAAGATGGAGCAGCTTCTGTAACTCTCTTTATGAATGGAAGTCTTGCCCCTTGGAATGTCTTTCTTCACTGTAGGATTATGGTCCTTGATACACTTACTCGCTGGGGTCATCTCCAGCGTGGTGAGTTCTTTGTGGGGATTATGTTTTGTAGTACTGGCAGTAGAATTTATAGACTTAGTGGGGCTGGTTTGACAATGTTTGAGTTTGGAAATTTGGACTTATTGACTATAGTGGCTGTAGCTTTCTTGGGGGTTGCTGGTTTAACTAATTATATCCAGCTTGTACTTTTAGCTCTATCTTTATTTCTTTCTCTCCTATTGTATTTGAGTTTAGCACCTCTTGTGTTAATTTGAATACAATTTCTTTGCTTATAAAAAAAAAACATAGACCAGATGATTATTCGATCCTTGTCAATGCTTGGCGTGCACAAGATACATATGGCTCCTTTTTTTGGTACATCAATGCTAAAAGAAAAGAGAAACAATACCACCGGGCTAGAGCCTTAGGAAAGTTGTGCCCCGATAGTCTCAGATACATATGGCTCCTACTTACATATGATTATGGAAGATTGTAAGGCTTTATCAATATCGTTATTAATTAGAAGCTTGTCTATTAGTGTCTTTTAAAGTATAGGTGCAATTCGTTCTTTTATATATATATATATATATATATATATTCTTAAATTATTTAAAAAGTTATGAAAAAATTCACTAAAATTATTTTTATTTTTTAAGAAAGAACTAAAATTGTAGTGTTCAAATTCATTTTACATGTACATAAATTAACCTCTAGCCCCAAGAAAGCAAATTTTCTTACTTTTTCTTATTAAAGCAAGAAAGCACATATATAATCCTAATGCATGGCGATGTCGCGCACGTTTTCGTTCCTTCAGGACTAAAATAAACCACATATTATATGCTGTCAGATATTAGATTCAAACATATAATAATTTTTATTTGAAAAATTAATTTGACTGGTATGTAAAATATTAGCAATGAAATTGTGACGTTAAAAAAAATTGTGAATTCCCTCATAATGCAATTATAAGAGTGTCCGCTTCCGCCTTGCATTAATTAATTCAACTCGCATTCCTCCTGATACGTCATTGCATACTTTGATTTTGAGTAGAATTATTGTAGATAAATATTAAAGTTCATATCAACCTATAAACAACTATTTTAATCACAAATCTAGATCCTTATATTATTAAGCATACACTATACCAAACACATAAATTAAATTATACAAAGTTACTCTTGTTTAAGCAAATGTCTGGGACTCAAGTTCATATGAATATAACTCGAATCTCAATTTGGAAAATATTGTGGTTAAAAATAGCATGATTTTCCTGATATAATAGTAAATTGACCAATTTTATTTAGTCCTCAACTTGGTAAACGAGATCATTGAAAAGTTTTCCACATTCAAAGAGCTCGAACTTTTAAATGATTTTGCTGAAAAGCACATAACCCTGAATTAATAAAGTCAATGCATGTTTTGTGAACCAAAGCCTGCTACTAGAAAAATAACTAAACGTCATGCGTGGTGCAATTTAATCTGAATTCTGGACCAAGATTGGGAGACATTGGAATCTAATTTTCAAGGTCTGAAGCACAAGGATTGAACAGTGACCCGACATTGACAATTAGTATATATCGAAATTGGACCTAAATGGAAAGTTCTCCAGTACTTCTCCTTGAAGCTGAATAGTACGCGATGTTGGCTGTAGAATTCAGTGTTTTCGCGCAAACAGCAAAGCAGTTGTGGCCACGAGAATCAGAGTTACAAGCTACTTTGACCCTCTACACTCAATCCATATGGTAAATGTCAAAATTATTAAGAAGTCGCGCGTCTCCTAAGAATTGAAATTTTGATGTGGTCGATGTATTCCTCCAAAATAAAAAACTACTAAACAATTGGAATTTGCGTTTAGTTTTGGGAGTTCAGATGACGTTGCACCGCTGGTCTTTTGAGACTGAGATGCATGAACTAGGGAATGGTACCACGGCTGAGTGTGATAAAGGATGAAAGAGAAATAAAAAAAAAAGTGAAAATTAAATTAAATGGAAAAAAAAGGTAAAGTGTAAATGAATATAACTCTTACACAAAAACTAAGTCAAAACATCCAAACCTTCGAGTTTCACATGAGAAGGCAAAGCACGTTACACGTGAGATCATATGTATAGTTTTTATCCAATAAAGAATAAATTGACATTTTACATCCCATATGGCATCGCATGGGTCAGTTGCTCATAAAGGAAATGATGTAATTTGGCCAAAGACTAAAGGGGGAGAATGAAGTGGGGATAATCTACAAATGTCAACAGAGACTAAAGGGGGAGAATGAAGTTGGGATAATCTACAAATGTCAACATTCGCCCGAGAATAAGATACAAGGGAACATTAGTCTTAATTACACTTCTCCTTTAAAAAAAAATAAAAAAATTAATTATTATTCTTTTTAAAGGAACCATCAGACACTTTCAAATTTAGTAAGATTTAATTAATTAAACAACTATGTGGAAAAGTATATATTAAACCTAAATAAAAATTATATTAATGAGAAACTTGCCGAAACGAAACAGTTAAAAGATGTTTTTAATTTCTATTTTTTATTTTCATATATCAGTTTTTTAAATGTTGAAAAACATGTCATTCAAACTGTTTTTTTTTTCTTAAAAATCGCTGTTTTAAAAACTAAAAACTAAAACTGCAATCAAGCATACCCATAAGGCCATAACATCTAGATGATGTATCTTATAAGAGTGATTCTTTTACATGAAAATAGGAATATTATCGTTAGATTTAATAGTGAATGATTAAGATTGAAATATTAAGTCATGTGATGGATATGTGACTATCACCTAATTATTAAATTTTTTGAATAAGCAGTCATAATTTATTCTTATTTTCTCATATAAAATGATTATTCATAATACACATCCTTTATCAGATGCATATGAAAAAGAGTATACTCAACCTCATCCTGAGAAAGGCGCAAAAAAAGTTTGGACATGCTCCAGAGATAGTCTATTAGCCACCAAAGAAGTGACATCCTCGATACTAAAGGAAATGGGGTGTGAAAAATATCTATAAAATAATATGCCAGCACCCAACCAATATCCTCCCCCTCCGACCTATAAACCCTTGTAACACATCATTTCAATACAATTTTGTGCATGCTAGTGAGATACTTTCATATGAGAGTAACTAGTGTTCTTGTCCCCAAACTTGAGTCAATTGGACCAGGAATGCTAGCACCATATAATCTACTCGGGCTCTAGAAGCCAATCAACCTTCGACTTAGACAAATTAACCTCCTTAAGAACAATTATTGTTTGAGGTTGTTGTTGCAACCCCTTCAAAGTTGATCGCTCTAAATCAATCTGATTGGGAATATTTATGAACCTCGTTTCACCCCACTCCCCAATAGTAGAGCCTAAAAAAGCAAGGCGGTATGGAATGCTACCCACTAAATGATTCTAAGAGCCAAAAACAACATGAGCATAGACATCAGAACTATGGAGCCAAACCTCCTCAAAACGGAACATCTTTTTACATTTCCTCCTCCGCCTTTTCCTCCTATTTAAAGAGACCTTAAGAACAATGAGGTTATGATCATAGCCATTCCTAGGAAGACATGACACGGAAGAGCACGACCAAAGAGAACTTTAGCTGCATTGCCCAAAGGAAAATACAACTTCTTCTCAATATCACGAGGAACCTGTCTCTTAATAGACCAAGTGAACCTTTAGCCAGAAAAACCAAGATCCTCAAAACCACAACATATCACACATGGGATACCAATTGCAAATGGTTCAGATTAACCACGTCACCCCCCACGTTTGTCCAGAGGATAAAGAACACCATTAAAATCACTCACACACAACCAAGAAGCATAAAAACAGGTTTCGACCTTTTCACCAAAGCCTAAGCTATGTCCTTATTTCATTCCTCATGAAATCCATAAATAACAAAAATAAATATATCTTGAGACTGGTCTAGTGCACCAAATTAAACTAGAATGAGTATGGTTCAAAGTAGCCGACTAGTAAAAATATCCAACACCTCTTTTCAAATTAATCATAAACCTCTCATTCGAGAGCGATTGGTACCCACACAATCAATAGGAGTAATATCATCCAAACCTCCAAAGCCCTGAAGAGAGAGCACCTCTGAAGCCTTCTTACGTGTGTCCATAGAAAAGAACATGTCAGGAATTTCATACTAGATGATTTTGCACAAACCTCGCACTGCATGTGGGTTCCCAAGCCCACAACAACTTCATGATAAGAATCTCATTGATTCCGGCAAACTTGAGTAGCAGACTCCACCGAAACTGCATCAGACAACAACTTCTTCAAAATAGGAACCATTTCACCAGACAGGGGAGGTCGTAATTTTCCTCTTATTGAATATGGATTTATCAGGCCCACCACCAAGAGATATAGAAACCCCACATCTTGCCAACCATTTTAATTTCATTTCGCCACTACCACTTTTCACAGCTAGCTTGGAGTCCAAACATAAGAGCCCCATCATTCCCCTCCATCAACAACATGCACCCGCTAACCAAAAGCACGAGATTCTACAATCAACAAATCAGGAACCAACTCACCAACAACTTTCTTCATTAACGACTCACCAACATGCATCATCGGCCTTGTGATAAGGACCCAAGGACCTAAACATGAAGAGCATTTGGCTCAAGAGAGGCACCCCCTTCTGCGCAGGAAGCACCGATAAACTCTTATTGTGATCTTTGTTACGACCCCCCCTTCTTACTAGCATTCAAGAAATTCTAGCAACACACGCTTTTGAACGCTCTCTCCAACATACTTAAAATGATTGGTTTATTTTTTGAAAAATAACAAAAACAAATTTTTTATTAAGTAAGAGAAATGAACTAATCATTTGAAATTTAAAGTGTGTTAGAGAGTTGATAGCACTTTTAACATTGTGTTCAACATTTCCCACAACACCAGAGTTCTATAGTTACTTATCTTTTGAATTGTGTTTGGTAAATAAATTGAGTATTGTACTCTACATTATCTCTTCCACTCACCTTCATTTTTCATTTCTCTTATATTTGTCACATCTTTCACTTTTCTCTCTCTACTCTTTCTATATCTTTTTCTTTGGTACATCGGAAAGATAAATTGCACCCGCCAGTAATCGATCAATGATCCTCCCTCTACCTAACTCATATGTCCCCAGCTCCTACTACTGGAGCTATCCTACGGGGACTACTCTTTCTATATCTAAATGTGTAAGTGTATTTTAAGTGTTAATAAAACATTATTTAAATAAATTAAACAAGACACGTGAAAACATATGATAACAAAGTGGCATGTTTCTTTTTTGTTACAAAATCGGTATGTTTCCACTAAAGTAATGGAACAAAAGATAAACTATAGCATATTTAATTTTTCATGTGTTGCCCTAATTGAATAAATAATTTAGGATTGCAGTAATTAAACCATAATCCCTTTCAACCTAATTTCAATCCTATACTACGTTATCGATATATTCTTATCAAATGCTCTTGTTTTTTTAGGGTAAATGGTTAAACTTTATTCCATCGAAGCAATAACATCGGATGATAAAATAGCCTCTAAACCCGGAGGATACTCTTCAATCCACACAAAACAAGGATAACAAAGGCATATCTAGCCATAAAGTCAACAACTAGCTAGATTACCAGTTCTTCGAACATGCAACAACTCAAAAGAAATAAAAGAACTAGAAATTAAGTCAAATACAATCATCAATAATCGATGCTAAATAAGAGTAGTTCTTGCATGGTTGTGCCAACCATTCACTTCTAAGAGATTATCTGACTCAAATTGTACTCGAAGAAATCCAAGCTCTAAAGCCACCTGCATGGCCCATCTCAATCCCAATGCTTCAGCTAGAGCCACATTAACATTGTGTTTGGTATTGAAGAGATTGAGAAGAGATTGAGGGAAGAGAGAGAGATAGGGTGGAGAAATCCAAAGCACCCTTGTTTGGTTGGTGAAGAGATGAGAGAAGAGAGAAGAGGGAGTTTAAATGGTGGGCCCCATGCTTTTATTTGGTCTCCTTAAATTGGAGAGAAAAGGAAGAGGGAACGAGGGAGGCCAATTTTTATATTTTTTTTTCAAGTCTGTCATACTTAGTGACGGTTTATAACCGCCACTATTTGCTTTCTTTGACTTTTTTGTTTTTAAAAATGCTTTTTTTAATCAATAATTAATATTTTCTCTCTCTTCCACTTCATTATTTCTTATCTTTCTCTCTTTTATCTCTACCACACCAAACAACTTCTAAATCTACTCTATTTCTCACCTATTTCTCTCTACTTAACTTCTCTCTTCTATACTCTCTCTTCTCTATCTCTCTCTTCTCTACCAAACAAAGCATAAGAGTTCCCCGCTGCGTAGTCGTTCCCGACGCGAGCACCAAACTAGCTGCATTCCTGGCCACAAAACCCATACCCAGCACTAATGCATCTGCAGCAGCCATGTCCACATTAACTATATTCTTATCAAATGCTCTTGTTAATTTACACTTAAACTTTTATATTCTTCAAATTAGATAAAACCGCAAAAAGAAAAGAAAAAGTATAATGTACTTACAAATGGTATCAAAAGTTCCCGTAGGATAGCTCAAGTGGTAGGAGCTGGGGGGACATATGGGTTGGGTAGGGGGAGGTCCAGGATCGATTCCTGACGAGTGCGATTTATCTTTCCGATGTACCAAAAAAAACAAATGGTATAAAAAAATAATCTTCTTTTTTCATACATCGGAAATGGAACAATAGAAAGCATCAAAACTAAACTACATTAAGAGAGTCCTTCATGAGAAGAACTTTTAGACCCGACGGTGGTCTCTCTACTCTATAAAAGCCTGGTAAAGTAAGAGGAGAATCACGCTTCGCCAACCAGTCTGCCGCTGAATTGCACTCACGAGGAACCCAACAATGCTCAACTCGCCATCTCCATTGCAGCATGTGTGATTATGGCTCCATGGACATGAACAAAAAATAATCTTTCTGTTGTAAAAAAAAAATATCAAAAAGTTGTAGGAAAATTCTATAGGTATGTTGATGTAGTGATTCAGCATTTAATTTATTAAGTGATGAGAGATTAGTCTCGCAACTATTGAGTATGAGGTAAATTATTTTTTTATGTTTTTTTGGTATAACTTTTTTTAGGTTAGAATAATTTTTTTGTACAAATACTCGGCACCGGTCACTCTTTTTATGCTTTTAGATTCGAGATTTAGTTACAATTAAGACTCATCAACCCTTCTCAGAGTGTATTGTGTGAGGATCAAATCTAAGAGTTCGTCTTACACACTCAGCCTGCGTTGCCAACTGAGCTACCTATCTTAGGTGAAAGGTTATGTTAGAATACATTGGTAAAGAAAAAAACTTATTTTTAATTATTCTTCTCCTTTAAGACCATGCAAAAAATTTATAGCGTGAGATGAGATTCTCATATTATTGCACGGAAAATAAAATTGCTATTATATTTGTGGACCGCATAAATCAATGAATAACTTATTTTTAAGCTTCTAGAAGATTGGCAAGATACTCAAGTACTCAACTCTTTTGATTATTTTTTTTGTGAAATGCTTTTGGATATTATTAATGGCTTCTAGAAGGGTTATACAAAAGAACAAGAGCATTTATAAGGTGGACGTTCATTGCGTAGGACCCAATCTTATCTTGCACTCTTGTTGTAATCACCGTTGGGGGTGCGTCATTGGGAGGACCCACTTGCCATCACATCCATGTTGTTAATAATTCGATGTTGCCAAAGGCCGTTTGGACTTTGGATTTTTATATTTCAATATCCATTTACGTTACGTGATATTTTTTTCTGCTATATTATATATTAGTGAAAAATAATCACGGGTATTACCATTTTTTTTTCCTTTACATAACTTCATGAAAATAAAATTGGAACAATAACCAAGCGTAAGTAAAATAATCGGGAACATCGACTAACACGCACTAGGGTAATAGGATGCGAAACAAAATACTTACGTCGCAACCTTATTAACTTTTCTATAGATATGAGTAAAAGAGATAAGGGAATGTTGTTGATGTTACCCCTACATCAATTACTCTATTTACAAAATGGTGTAAATATTAAAATATCATTCCTTGAAAAAATACTCATCTCAATTCTCCACCTCACTCTTGTCACTTGCGCAATGCACTTTAGATTGCGAACGTAATGCACTTTAACGCGCATCACTTGAGGAGAAGAGAAATCAGAAATATGTTAGGGTTTATATCTTCTCTTTCTCTTTTAAGCAGGATCATAAAAACACTCTAAAAATAAATAGTAAAAACAAAATTCGCATCAAATTGTAAACCAACACACCCAAAATTATATTCAACGTCGACGGTTGTTTTTGTCCATAAGCACAGAGAAAACGATTAAAGTTGGAAGTATGAGATTTTTTTTTATCAAGCTTTGCTTCTTCTCTTCGAGGGCATACATCTGCCAAACAAGGACCGATTCCAAATTTGGATATAGGAATATGATTTTGATCATGCACTTTAAAGTTGGTAACGAACACACTTTGAGAGTGCATGCGAAAAAAAATAATTGATCTTTTCAAATTTCACGAATTTAAATATGACATGAATAGATGTGAGGGTGACAACAATAACAATTCCCAAGAAATAAAGTTGAAAGTTGAAGTCATGATTTTAATCCCCAAAATAACCTTAACCTATAATAGGTAGAAGTTTCCCCAAAATAACATTAACCTATAATAGGTAGAAGTTGTGCATATCAATTTCATTTATGGTTGTCACCACTTTGACTTTACTTGTTTCAACACACAAGTTTAGGAATCTTTTACCAAATGTCAATTACAACCCTTTCTTCACCCTATAGCTTATGCAAAAACAACATCCAAGTCCGAAGGCAATTCTAAAGTTGTCACAACTTGAACCTCTCCACGAGAATCCCATGAACCTATACCATTTACCCACCATGTTCCAGCTTTTGATGCGTCCGTGTTAAGCTTCAAACGCCTTACTAACGGTGGTTGCCATCTTCGCTAGGGCACAAGGAAATGGCAGGGGACAACACCAACCAAGAGCCTTTGCATATCTTGACAATCCTTTAGTTCTACAAGCGTTGTCATTGCAATGGTTAAGACAACAACATCTTATTTCTTCAAAGCATGATAATAAAGACACAAATACAATATGCAAACTCTGGTGGAGCTTTCAGAATTATATCCTCTAGCCACTTGATGAAATCCTGCTCAAGTACCTGATCTCAATTGATTCCCATTACTGAACCAAATCAGAATCTTATGCTCCAATAGCAATCATGAAAAACATGTTCAATGGATTTTTCAACCTCATCACACTAGGTCACCACAAAGGGAAATTCACATCCCTATTCCAAAATATTGTCGGTGTCAAAACCGCCCTATTCAAAATACGTCAAACACGCTGCCACAAGGCACTAGTAGTCCCAACAGAGGAGCTAGGATGGTCACATTTCTCCTTCTATGTGATGCACCAGTATATTGATTTAATTATAAAATTGGTATCAACTATTCCATCCGAATCAACACATCATCTACATTAAAATTAATATCCAACAAAGGGAGACGACTAATTTGCCCCAACTCAAATGGAAGAAAAGTCCTATAAACAATACGATGATTCCAATCTCTTACCTCCCTATCAGTAAGATCAAATAGATTTCACTATTCACCAGCTTAGGATTTCAGACTTTAAACCCCATTTGTCTAGGTATACAATTGCACTCCCACACCTTGATATCACAACCATTACCAATCCTCCAGTAACTCTCTCTTTCTCTTGACAACTCCCGCTTGTTGTATACTTCTCCAAGTGTAGCTAGATAAATATCCACGACTTGTATGAATAAAATGTGATCTATAAAAATATCTTGCTTTGAGGCAGCAATAAGTTGTTTGGCAAGAAGTGCATCATTGAAAACCCTAAAAATTCCTAAACACACATTCCTTCTTCCTTCATTGGTGTGACCAACATTCAAATTTACTTAATAAATCTTCATTTCTCCTTATTTGCTACCCCACTAAAATCTATTGATCTGCATGCTCTCTATATGGTTCCAAAGCCAATAGAAAAATCAAAGCAACCCATGATACAAGTAGGAATAGTTTGAGCCATTGATTTAACCAAAACCTCCCTAGCTACAGTTGATTAGAACTTCTCCTTCCATTCTATAAGTTTCCTCCATACCCTATCTTGAATGAATCTGAACACCTATTGTTTGGAGCTTCCCACAAATGTTGTAGCTCAAGGTACTTAAAAATTAAAATGACCCTTAACTGCCTAAATCATCATACTTATGGGGGCTAATGATTTTTTTACATTCATAAGAGTTGATAACTGAAGTCTAGCTACTTACTTAAAGAACAAAGTCCTAAACCACTACGTAAATTCACGAATTTGTTATTTATCTACTTTACTTCATTTAATGAAAACATGCTTATGTAATTTATTTTTTATATTATTTATTATTATTTCACAAGGTAGTTTCTTTTTTGGTACATTGAAAAGATAACACACAAGGTAGTTTCAATAAATATATAAGTGAATATTATATGTTAATTGGCGTAAATATGTTAGGAATTTTTTCTTTTCTTTCTTTTGACGGTAATGTTAGGACTTAGAGATCTCTTTCATTCAAAAAAAAAAAAAGGACTTTGAGATCTCTACATATGTAAATCATGCTTCGAAACAGATGTCACGCAATCTCATTTCAATTAAGAAATTTCTTGTTTCTGTTATTTTGTCTCTATCTCTTTGTTTCGGACGTGAATCGCACATAAACTTTTGTTCATCAGTAGACATCTCATTCATAGGATTTAATAGATGGTTATTTCTATGATATAGTATACAATTAAATTAAGACTAGTACATGTTTCATACTTTTACTTTTGATTTATTATGTTTTCTTCAATAATAAATTTTTATAATTTATAATCTTTTTCTTGAACTTATAATCTAATCCTTTTTATTTTGAAAAATAACTAAATCATACCATCACATTTTAAATGATACCGAAGCAACATCATTAAATTAAAATATAAAAATAAATATTTCCCTCTTTATATTGATTTATCGGAGCAACATCCTTAAATTAAATTTTTGGTTTAAGACAGTTCATTCTTCGGAGGCAATTATGTTCGAACCGAAAAAAACATTCATATCATGGTGGTGTCAACTCTCTCAGCATGGTTTTTTTTAATCACTAACTTAATTAATTAGCGTTTATTATTTTTAAAAGTGTATACTTTTTTTTGGTACATCGGAAAGATAAATTGCACCCGCTAGGAATCGATCTCTGGACCTCCCTACCCGACCCATATGTCCCCAACTCCTACCACTTGAGCTATCATACAAAATATTTAAATAGAAGTAATGTATTATTTTTATAAAGTTAGATCAATTCTTAATTAAATTAAAAATCTTATCGTTTAGTTTATATTACTTTAGATTTTCTTCTCTAGATTTTACGTTATGTTTCATGATTCATTCATTTTTCATTAAGTATGTTTTGATTATTTTCGTGAAGAAAAAGTGTGTTGAGATGTGTTATTTTTTCACTTTCATACCTTTTATTAATAACAAACGAGATGTGATATTATGAGGTACATTCAAATGCCTGGAAAACCGTTATTGAATGATAGCTCAAGTGGTAAGACTAGGAAACATATAAATTAGGTGAGGAAAGTCCAGAATCAGACCCTGAAACGTATACCTGAAAAACCAACCTTTTTTTTTTTTTGAACTCAAATAACATATCAAAAATCAAGTGGGCAAAGATGCCAATACATCAGAGTTTACGAAGCCAACCGCTTCCAACGGAACCTCCTCCACCCAGACAATATCGCCATAGTGGGAGGCATTCCGAGCCAAAAAATCTGCCACAGAATTACCAGAACGTCTAACAAAAGAAAAAACAACAAAATCAAATTGCAATTTAAAACGGAAACAATCTCTAACAATAGCATGAAGGTAGCTGCGTCCTTCCATGCCTCGCGTGCATGCTCTGAACAACTGCAAGCAATCCACTTCGAAGCAAACTCGCCTGAAACCCAAGTCTATGGCTAGGGACATGGCCCATCTCAAGCTTGCAGCCTCTGCCAACAAAGGTGACATAGCAGAACATGGTGAAGAAGTAGCTGAAGCCATTACCTCACCGTGAGCATTACGCGCCACCATACCATAACCAGCCTCATTCGGAGCTCGGAAAGTCGCGTCCACATTCAGCTTGATCACGCCCCTATCTGGTCGACACCAAATAGCTGCAGAACGCTCCGGTGCAAGGCTGCTAGCTGTTCTCCCCGGCGGTATAAACGAAAGGTCCCTCACCCGCTGCAAGATACGTTCAAGACTGAAAGGCTTCTGCTGGAAAATAGTGTGGTTTCTCGCCTCCCAAATCAGGTACACCACCCCTTGAGTCAAAGCAATCACGTCCTCATTCCCTCCTTCTAGAACCGCACTCCACAAAGCTCCAAAACTGGGCAAATTTTCCACTCTCAGCGCCAAAGACGATCCATACCACACCGCTAACGCAGCTGGGCATCTAATAAAAATATGGTCCAAAGTCTCCCTGTCCTCACCACATAGAGCACAAGATGGATCCACATCCATATGTCTGTGAAACAATTTATCCCTCACAGGTAGGAATCCTCTGATTGCTCTCCAAGCCGTCTCCTTGTGCCGTGGCAATGCATTACTTGCCCAAAATTTCCGCCAGGGTCTAGCACCCAAATTGCAGCGCGAGGAAGAGGAAGTCTCCTCTTGAACTAGCAAGTTGCGGATAAAATTGTATCCTGCCTTCGAACAGTATTCTCCATCAGTGTTACCTGGCCAAAACAGAATATCCTGGCCCCCAAGAGCACTCAACGGGAGAGCAAGGATGCTAACAGCCGTCCTGGGATGAAAAACCACCTCCACAAGCTCTTTCTTCCAGCACCCATTGTCATTATCAATCAAATCTGATACCTTGGATATCCCCAACTCTTGCACAAGATCATCTCTGAAAATCATTGGTGCTCCTGAGGTGAGCCATTTATCATTCCACACATGCACACTCTTACCATCCCCAATACGCCACATGGCTCCTTTCTCAAACATCCAACTTGTCTTGAGAACACTAGACCATGCATAGCTTGGCCGATAGCCTCTCTTGGCTTTCCACAAGGTCCCCTTCGGGAAATACACCGCTTTGTATGTCCTAGCTAGAAGAGATTCAGGTCTTGTGTGAATTCTCCACCACGTTTTCCCTACCAAAGCCAAATTGAAAGATTTGAAGTCTCGGAAGCCTAGGCCACCTTCAACTTTATTATGACATAAATTCTTCCATGATGTCCAATGCAAGCTACGTCTAGAGGCGTCACCACCCCAGAAAAAACGGGCAATCATGCCATCAATATCTGCACACAAACCGTCAGGTAAAACAAAACAAGACATAACATACGCAGGTATAGCTTGAGCAACAGATTTAATCAAAACCTCTCGTCCCGCTCGAGACAAAAACTTTTCTTTCCACCCCTTAAGCTTCTTCCACACTCGTTCTTTGACAAAATGAAAAATTTGGGTTTTAGACTTACCAATAACAGTCGGAAGTCCCAAATATTTGTCATAGCTTTCCACTGCCTTAACTCCAAAAAGCTGTTTAAGCTCATTAAAACTCGATTCAGACACATTTCGGCTTACTGAAAGCATTGACTTGTCAAAGTTGACCATTTGACCTGAAGCTTGCTCAAAGGTTGTTAGAATAGTTTTCAAACATTCCGCTTCTGCCACATCCGCTCTAGCAAATAAAATGCTGTCATCTGCAAAAAGCAAATGGGAAATAATCGGAGCTGATCTAGCCACTTTAATTCCCCTAATGTTAGCTGAAAGAACAGACTCATTAATCAAAGTCGAAAAAACCTCACCACATAGAATAAACAAATATGGGGATAAGGGGTCCCCTTGCCTTAAGCCACGCCCCGGTGAGAAAACCGGTCGGGGGTTACCATTCAACATGATTGAAAAAGAGACTGTTGAGACACAAATCATAATCAAGTTGACCCATCCAGGTGGGAACCCCATCTTCACAAGTACCGCCTCCAAAAAAGGCCATTCAATACGGTCATAGGCCTTGGACATGTCCAATTTAAGAGCCATCGTGCCATTACGGCCAGAAATACGCTTCTTCATAAAATGAAAGCATTCATGTGCAATTAATGCATTATCTGTGATCAACCGACCTGGCACAAAGGCACTCTGGCTTTCACAAATGATATCTGGCAAAATAAGTTTGAGCCTATTTGCAATAGTCTTGGTAATAATCTTAAAGATAACATTACACAAACTTATGGGCCTAAAATGAGTAGCATGCTCAGATTTTTTAATTTTAGGTATAAGTACCAACAAAGTATGATTAATCGTACCTGGTGAAACCGCGCCCCTTAGAATTTGAAGACAAAACTCAGCTACCTCCTCGCCAATCACACCCCAGAATTTTTGATAGAAGAGAGCCGAAAGCCCATCTCTCCCCGGGGCCTTAGTGGGGTGCATTTGGAAGAGGGCCTCCTCGACATCTTCTTTGGTAAAGTCCTCCGTTAAACTCTGCAAGTGTGCCTGTGTAATACGACCTGCCACAAGGGAAGTAACCTCGTCCACTCTAGATGGAGAGGATGTTGCAAATAATTGCATGAAATAGTCCATAAGGACCTTAGAAATATCCTTATCATCCTCAAACTTCCTGCCATTGTCATCTTTGATCGATTCTATCATATTTCTTTTCCTCCGTTGAGTTGCTTTGTTATGGAAGAAGCTCGTGTTGCGGTCACCATGCGCTAACCAATCAGCTCTAGATCTTTGTCTCCACCAAATTTCTTCCTGCTCTAACAATTCATCTAGCTCTTTCTCGGTACCCTCCATAACACGAGTCACCTCCTCGGTTTGATTCTGCCATTGTAACTGTTGTAAAACAGCTTGCTGATCTGAAATTTTTCGAGGCAAATCGCCAAATTTCTCCCTCCCCCAACTGTCCAAAGCGGTACTAACCATAGACAATTTTTCCATCACATTAGCGCCACCTTGGCACCACTTCTCGGTCACCAACTCTTCACAATCCGGACCCTCCTTCAACCACATTTCCTCAAAACGAAACATCCGAGTTCTAGCTAGCTCCTTCCTCCCCCTTGAAGAGCCACATGATAAGAGTAACGGGCTGTGATCAGACTTGTACTTCTGCAGATGCGCAATGAAATTAGAAGGCCACAGGGAATCCCAAGTGCTATTAGTTAAAGCAAAATCAATGCGCTCTCTAATGGTTCCTGGAGCCTCCCTCTTGTTTGACCAAGTGTAGCGGTAACCGGAGAAATCAACCTCATGTAGATCACAATCGGTACACAACTGAGCTACCCACTGCATATGTCCAAGATCCGGACGATCACCTCCCAACTTATCAGCTGGCGAGAGCAAGTCGTTAAAATCACCAATTACAACGCATGGACGCAAAGATCCTTCAAGCAAGCCTCTTATCAAGTTCCAAGTTTCCTTCTTTCTCCTCTCATCTGGAAAGCCATAAATCCCAATAAAAGTCATAGGCACCTGTGTCTCTGGGTGCAAAATGGTACATAAAATATGATTTAAAGAGTAAGAAATAATCTCCAGTTGGGTCTCTTGTTTCCACCACAAACATAGACCGCCTGCTCTAGACTTCCCACTACCTGCACAGTTAACTGGAAAAACATTAGTCATACCACCAAGTCGTCTACGTCTCTGAACCTCTGCTGTATGCAACCTCGTTTCAGAAATAAACACCACATCGGGATCTTTGGAATGAATGAGCTTAACCAGAGCTCTCTCTGTCGGAAGGTTCCCAAGCCCCCGACAGTTCCAAGCTAAAAATTTCATTGAGGTGGGCGGGACTGCCCAGCAGTCTCCGCCATTCCCAATCCATAGCTTGTAGATTTCTTCTTCAAAGGGGGTGAGAACCCCGTACTAAGAGGACCAAGCAGTGAAGAAGATCCACTGGCCCTCTTTCTGGGTGAATCACCATAGTGTGTCACTTCCCTCTCACGGATACGTACTCCTCCTCCCCCACCACCTCTGTTATTTTTCTTCCATGCATCTGATCCTTGTGCCCAAACACTAGAGCCTTTGCTCTTAAAATCAAATACTTTGGTCTTTCCTCCTGTATCACCTTTCGTACTGTTTACACCCTTCTCCCCTCTATTTTTCCTGTCCTCTTTTTCCACATCCCCCTTGTTGTTTTGGCCTCCTTCTGAACTTTTGCTTCCACTAGCAACCTCCCTCGTTTTGTCCTTCATATTCGGATCCTCCTTCCCATCCCCTTTCGCATCCTGTTGTTGTTCCTCTTCCTCTTGGTAATCAAGATCCTCGTCCACAAAGTCTGTATTACCATCTTCGTTCCCATCAAACTCTCTTCTTCCTCCTGCGTTCTTGCGGTAGCCTTCCCCCTCAGCCCTAATCCAGTTCCCATACCGGCTCGGTTGTCCATTATCCTCAATCCCACACTCATGCAGCAGGTGGTCCACCCTCCCACATCGAAAGCAAAAGTTGATGAGTTTCTCATATTTGAAGGTTACCTTTATAGGGGCACCTCCTTCAGCCGCAATCATTTGGCCACGTTTTAGCGGTCCGTCAATGTTCACCCACACCCTCATCCTGAGGGACACACCATATCTACGAGGAGCGTACTTGTCCCATTCAATGAGGCCACCAAAGATACTCCCAAGAAACTTAGCAGTCTTCTCATTACGCATAGTGTAAGGGAGACCATGCGCTTGAACCCAGAACGGGACACGGGTCATGGCGATCGTCGTCGGAATGACGTTGATATCAAAAATATTCAGTACAACTAAGTGCCTGTTGAACGACCAGGGTCCGGAACGTAGCACCAGGTCCCTGTCCTTCGTTGAAGCAAACTGGAACGAGAACAGGTTGGGGCCAACATGACGAATCTCCAGGCAGTTCCTCGACTCCCACAATTTGAGCATCACACTACGGAAAACCCTCGGTTCTGCCTTCTGTTGCGATAGTAGCTTACCCACAAGCCAAACGTCCTTGCCCAGGTCTGGGTCTACCTCCATGGGTCCAACGTTCAGAACGACCCCCTCATCTCCATCCAGTTCAAAATCAGGTATCATCTCTTCCATTGCCATTCCGGCCGGTTTTTCAATCCAGAGCGTGGTGCTGGTGGTGCACTGAAATAGTAACACAGAGCAGTGGTGAAGCAGCCTCTGAGAGAAGCTCCCTAGACAGAGAGGCCAACGCAGAGGCTGGCAGTGAAAGCACGGGAAACGCTTCTATCCTCTGACCAGGGCGGTCCTCGTCAAAAGTCCACGGTGGCGGCGGCGGTGTGGAAACCTAGGTGCCAGAGTCAACCCTAGGCATAAGATATGTGTAAGGACACTTCTGAAAAACCAACCTTGCCCTTCATCATTGAATTTATTTAATAGGATTTTTTCGGTTAAATAATAAAATCATAAAAAATACACTAATAAGGCTTTAAAAATGCTAAATAAAGGAAACGTTCGAATGTGTAAGATATTAGTTATTAATAATATTAGTAAATTAGTTCCTCCGCAGAGTTTAAACTTAGGTCCTTCACCCTTTATACCATCAAACCCTTATGTTATGGCCCGTATCTCTTATCCTGGACCCTGCACCTCCAAATGTGTAAATGATTTTAATAGTGAATCTTAATTGAAAATCTATATAATTTTTTTCATGTATACATTCAGTGCATAGTAAAGGTCTATTTTTTTCTTCTAATTTTAATATAAAGCCATCAATCATCACTTTACTATTATTTTATTCTTACCTTTAAAACTTTGTACAAGAAATAATAAGTTATTGCTTGTGAAGAGAAGATAAAGCTAGAAATAAAAATGACAATTCCATAATTTAAAATTGACAAGTGAAAACAGAAAAAGAAAAATAGAAATTTATTTTACCAAAGTACCCCTACTTTGTCTCAATCAAATTAAAAACCTTCTAGAAGACTATTCCTTTCTCACTCCCCAAAGCACCATCTGAAAACACCATGTGCACCCCTCTTCTATAAAGCCCAAAACTCGGCACTCTCAACCCCACAACACCATTTCAACAACACAAGCATCTTCACTTCACAAGCATCTCTTCCTCTTCTCAGAAACCAAACCCCTCTTCATCTCTTCTCACCCTTTCTAAAATTGCTTTGCAAAGATCCTTTCCTTCTGCTATTCCAATTCATGGGTGTTCATTAATTCATCGTTGACCTTTGTAGTAACAGTGTTTCTGCTATCATGGAGCTAATTTCTGGTCTACCGGATGATGTTGCGCGAGACTGTCTGATTCGGGTTTCATACGAGCAGTTCGCCGCAGCGGCGGCGGTCTGCAGAGGGTGGAAAACAGAGATACACTCGCCGGAGTTCCATCGTCAACGGCGGAGCACGGGGCACGCCGAGAAAGTCATGGTGACGGTTCAAGCCCAGCCCGAACCGGAGAAGTCCGGAACCGGTTCGACAAAGCGTCTGACGAACCCGGTTTACCGGCTCAGCTTATTCAACCTGGGAACAGGTGACTGGAGCGAGTTACCGGCACCTCCCGGTTTCGGTTCGGGATTACCGGTGATGTGTCAGGTTGCCGGTGTCGGGTACGATCTTGTGGTGATGGGCGGGTTAGACCCGGATTCATGGAAAGCATCGAATTCGGTGTTTATTTATAATTTCTTGTCGGGGAGGTGGCGCAGTGGGACCGACATGCCCGGTGGGTCCCGCTCGTTTTTCGCATGCGCGTCGGATTCTCACCGGACGGTGTTCGTCGCCGGCGGGCACGACGATGAGAAGAACGCGCTGAGGTCGGCGCTGGCGTACGACGTGGAAACGGACGAGTGGGTCCAGCTGCCGGACATGGCGGCGGAGCGCGACGAGTGCAAGGCGGTGTACCGCCGTGACGGGAGCTTCGTCGTCGTCGGTGGTTACCGGACGGAGGCTCAGGGAGGTTTTGAGAGGACCGCAGAGGCGTTTGATGCGGCGGAGGGGAAGTGGGGCCAGGTGGAAGAGAACTTCTTGGGTTGCGCCACGTGTCCGAGGACGGTTGTGGACGGCGGCGATGGAGATGAGAGCGGGTACATGTGCAGTGGCGGCGGGGATTTGATGGCGAAGAGGGGGGACACGTGGCAGAAGGTGGCGAGGGTGCCGGGTGAGATATGCAACGTGGCGTATGTTGGAGCGTTGGATGGGTCAGTGTTGTTGATAGGATCGAATGGGTATGGTGGAGTTCATATGGGTTATGTGTTTGATGTGAAGAGTTGTAGTTGGAGAAAATTGGAGAGTCCAGAAGGGTTCCATGGACATGTCCAAAGTGGTTGCATCTTGGAGATTTGATTTAGGAATTTGGGGTTTTTGATATTTCCAATGGAGGGTGATATTTTGGATTCACAGATTTGGATTATCTGTGCAGGGACATGGCATAAAGTGTTTTTAACTTTTTCTTGATCCCTTTCCACCTCTTTTTTTATTATTCTGGCTGTCTGCTGAGTGCTGAGGGAGATTTTGGATAGTAGTTTGAGCTTTTTGACCCCTCCTCAGTTTGAAAAGAAAAAACAAAAGTCATGAACAAGATATAGGTAAAAATTATACCTTTCTATGAAAATTAACAATGAGACTAGTTCTGTTGGAAAATGATTCCCTCCCTTACACCATTAAGGACTTAGACCACATGTCATATTGGATGAGAAGTGAAATAAGCGGAAAATGTGATATGTGATGTGATAAAGAAAAATAAGTGATAAATGTGATATGTGATGCGATAAAAAAAAAAGAGGTATTGTTACTCTTTTTGTGTATCCTGGTGGCATGAAGTAAATATGTTTGTTTCTGAGTTTGGGGCCTTTTAAAAGTTTATTTGGTAAATTTTAAACTAACATTCACCATGCACTTTTAACTCCAAACTTCATTTAATAAAATCAAACATATATTACATTATTGCTATGTTTGGTTGGAGGGAGGGGAAAAGAAAGGGAAAGAAAACACGGAAATCGATGAGTGAATTTAGACTAAGGTTTAATCCAAGTTCACTCCTCGATTTCCGTGTTTTCTTTCCATTTCTTTTCTCTTCCCTCCAACCAAACGAAGCCTATAACCAACCAACTTTTATTAAATTGTCACTTTTATATCCACCTAATTCACTTTTAAGTTCAAACTCTTTTTTTAATAAAAGAAACCAAGTATAAATCACATTATAGCCAATATATTTTGACCTAAATTATGTTTTGCAAACCTAAATTTACTCAAACTCTGTTTTATAAGTTGAAACTCAATCACACACTAATGATAATATTATCTAGTATTATCGGTTCTTTGGTTGGAAAAGAAAAGTAAAAAAAGAAAAGAAAATGAAGTAATTTTTCAGATTGTTTGATTAGGGAGAAAGCGTAATGAAAAACAAAAGAAAAAATATAACATATATAATTACTATTTACTCTTAAATATAAATTTCACAATTAATTTATATTTTACTTTTTAAATATATAATAATTGTTTTAACTACGGGATGTCTAAATGACCCATGATAAAGTTTGGGATAAATAACTCATCATCCAATCCCATTTGAGATAAATGAGTTGGAATTTCTATATTTTATTTATTAATTTATTTTCAACTCATTTATCTCCAATATGATTGGATGATGAATTATTTAACCCAAACTTTTTCATGGGTCATTTAGACAACCCCTTTATCTACTCTCTCCATTCCTATTTAACTGTCAAAGAAGAGAAAAAACACACATATTAAGGAGTGCAATTAATTTTGTTATTTTTCATAAAAGTATTATTTGATTTCCTATTTCACCCTTTAAAATGTATATTATTTTTCCTCATTTATTGTTGATGCAAGGGCATTTCTTGGAAAAACATCATTTAATGCTCTCTTTGAAACTATAAGTGGACAGATATATAGGAACAAAATTTTTTCTTCAAAGTGGACAGTTAATAAGAAACGGAGAGAGTATAGTATTATATACTAAGAAGTAAAATTGTAATTATAATATTTAATTAAAATAACATTACTATAAGAAAATTTGAATAAAAATTAATCAGTTATCTAAATGACTAAATCTGGTTTCAAAAAAAGCAACAAAATATGGGCATAGTTGACCTTTTTCAAAACAAACCTCTTTCATGTTTTCTTCCTAGAGTTGAGCAGAAAAAAGTTAGGATGGATCCCATTCATAATTTTCTTTCTCACCTCTTTTCATTTTTTATGTAACAATGCAAGAGAAATCTTGTGTGTTTTCTCTCTACCTGAAATCTTTCTCTTCATTTTTTGTAGTACCAAACCAAGAAATCATGTCTTCACCAAGTATGGTTCATCATGATAAAGTGAATATGAAAAGGTTCCAAAATAAGAACACATTATTCCTTCATAACCAAAGAAAGGAAAATATGAATCAAGAACACATGTAATGATGTCAATAAATTGAATCCAAATTTATTTGCTTGGTCGACAATGTTGTTATTCCCCCTTTTCTGTTCTTTCTTACTAATGTGATAGTGTTCACTTACAAGTTTTGTACCTGCATTTTAGTTCTTAGACCTCTCAAGAAGTTAGAATTTTCTTCATAAATTTCACTTTTTTCGGTATTTAGCTTTAATACAAATATTGAGTCAGGAAACTACAAGATTACCAACCAAACTAATTTTGCAGACAACAAATTGAGTTGTAATGGTAAGGATTTCATGTACTTATAATTATGTAAGTTGTACTATATTGTTGACAATGCTAGAAAGGTTTAACTTTTCATATCAGAAAAATTTATTGATTGCCCTGCTATAGTCATTTCAACTTGGTATCATCATGATCTATAAGTTATGCCAATTCAAAGCCTCAACCTTAGGTTGAAGTTTCCATCTTCCAATATGTTCCTGGTCATAATCAGGGGCGGACCTATGTTGTGGTGAGGGGGTTCATCTGAACCCCTGAACCAAAAAAATTACACTTAATTTCCTATATAATTTTTTTTTGAACCCCTGAAAATTTTAAATTATACTAGTAGACTAAGTTTTGCACCTATTTGCACCAAAGACCCACCTATTTGCACAACTATGACTTGTATAATTTATCATGTATAAAACATATTAAAGTTGTTTTAAATTATATTTTTACCGATGTGTTCATTTAAAAAATTTGAACCCCTAACATCAGGGTCCTGGATCCGCCACTGGTCATAATGTATATGAGAATGGCTCTGCTCAGATTCTTGGAGTAAGAATAAGTGATGAGATGATACAAACAACAATATAGACAATAAGATGTTCATAATTTGACATTGACAACATTGGAAAATATGTGATGAGAAGAAAATTTAGACAACCAAGTCATGACTAAAAGCTAATACTGGCAAATTAATCTAGGCACAATAAATAAAACACTTCTAATATTAAATGGTCTAAGTAACTAGGAAAGAATCTAGTAAGAGTATATAACAGACAAAAGGAATAGATAAAGTTCACACTCACTAATTATAGTTTGGCTACAAGAATAAAGATGTAGCAACTTCATAATTTGAAACTGTTAAAGCAAAATTAAGTTGAAATACAGAAGTCATTCAGCACTTACAATTTATCTCTTCAACCATTAAGCCTTAAATAAACTAAGCTATAATTAGCAGGAAAAGCAAAAAGCAAAAACTTGGAAACGGAAACAGAGAATTTTTTTGTAATAAAATCAAATTCACCTCCATGAATCAACCACAACCGTCATTTCCTCTCACAATTCAGCTCCAATTCCATCCGCCAGATTTTCCAGATTCCTAAGATTCTTGCAGCCAAATCTTTCATCCCACCAATCATGTGAGGACATCAGCTCATCCAAAAATACCACAAGTCCCACCCGCAGTAGTGGAGGAATTCTTGAAAGTTTTGCTCACTTGTTCTGTACTGTTAGTTTTATAAGTATACTGGTAGAAGGCCAATTAAGACTATAAAACCTATTTAGATATAATAGTTTAGTTTCTCACTTTCTACAATTTAATATGTTATTTTTTTTTAATTCATAATGAAAGAGAAATACATATTTATACTAGTATCTACTTCCTAGAATCAAGGGTGACCCTACATGTAGTCTCATCCTAGCGAATGGAACATTCTAGAATGGAATTAAAAGAAATAACATATTAAATTGCAGAAAGTGAAAAACTAAACTATTATATCTAAATGGACTTTATAGTCTTAATTGACCTTCTACCATACACACGCGGCTATCAACCCACATTTAAGATGCCGAGAGCGATTCACTCACAAACTCATAAACTAAGTGAATCTACCAATTTAAATCTTTAACCTTAATTCTGTAAGTTCTAACAATCTCAAAAGGAGCATTAATGCACATATCCACTAGATGAGACATCTCCAATGTTATGTTCTTATCCTAAGACAAGTTATCCTAGTGGAGAATTTCAAAAGGAGCATTATCTTTGTTGTCATCCGAAAAATTCCTTATGTAGAATTGGAGAATTTTCAGATATCATGTGGAGAACCCCTTTTGCTCCTACCATAAGATAATCTTATCTTAAGATGGCTGATGAATTGGGTAGTTTCCCGAACTAGACCTACACCAACTTCTCAATTCTCATACAAATCCTTAAGATCATCATCACATAGCCACAAGATACTTAAAACATAAAAAGAAAAACATTAAACACATGGATGCAACTCAAAACATGGGCGTTTTCCTACCCTTGAACTAAACATACACAAATTCATATTAATCTTTGGACCTATTTACAAAGAGTGAAACTCTATAAATCATCAAATGACCAATAGAAGCATAATCAAGTCCCTAATCAAGTCAGCAAACGGATGAGCAATAGGACATTTAACAGTTATCATATCATACGTAATCTTCGAGTTTGTCTCCACCGTGAGGACTGCGGGGGGAAGAGAGAAAGCTAACCTTAGCCCTTAAGGATGCCCCACAGTTCTTCCCTAACAGCATTACAAAGCCCCAAGCTAGCATAGAAACCAACCGTCACTTTCCTAGAGCAATCGCGAACCAATCCACCACAAGCGACTGGAAGATCATGTTGAAACACAGAACTGTCAGTATTTAATTTGAGAATACCAGACCTAGGTGATTTCCAGGATATTAATTCCTCATTCTTATTGAAAATGAGCTCACATATATCCTTCCATAACTGCCACACAATGATCCCAAAAATTAAAGCACAACCAGACTGAAGAAACAACTTCAGTTCTCTTCCTCCACAAAATAATTCCAAACATCTTTAACATAATCACAATCCTTAATAACATGCATTACTGATTCCTCCACTTCATAACATCTGGGACACTGGGATCTTTAGCCATTTTCCTCTTCACTCTCTCCTGGTTTGTCAGAAGGCGACCATAAGCAATCTTCCATAGAAAAGACTGGATCCTTTTCATTATTTAATGATTTGGTTACTTTTACAATAATATTAAAGTGAACCACCCTGAGCTTGATATGATTTGCGTATCTTTACCAGGGCCGGTCCCGACATTTTGGAGGCCCTAAGCAAATAATAAAATGGACCCCTAATAAGTTTTTTGAAAGAACATTATCTATTTAAATTGTAAATAGCATCAACAAATTCAAAAATATGTTACATATTTAAGAAATTTAGCAGATAATTCGTCGGTGTATCTTTAGTTCTTTACTGCAACTCCTCCGATGGCGTCTTTGCAAATCTCGACGAACTCAAACTCAGGGTATGATGTTGTGCAGCTGGGGGTGGTCGAAGGAGAGCCGGCCCAACACTAAATGAGGCCTAAAACGAACTTTAAAGTGAGACATTTTTATCTAACTTTTTTTATTTAACATATCTTATTTACAAAAATATGGGGTATTTTCTTTTTTATTTGAGGTCTTATTTACAAAAATATGAGGCCTTTTTTCACTTAGTAAAATTTACTTTTTTTAGAGGCCTAAAGCCCTTGCTTGGGTCGCTTGGCCCTTGGGCCGGCCCTGGGTCGAAGTGATAACTTATTTTACCTTCTAAAATAATTCATTCATTACTTTAAAGTTTACCTTCTAAAGAAATTTACAAATTTCTTTAAAGAGCAAGATCCAATGAAAATAGGATGTCTATCAATACTTGTTTCATAAACGAAATTCGGAATAATTTTTTTTATAAAGATATTCACAAAATTATGTGATTTTAATCCAATAAAAGAATAAGAGTATTGCAATTACATATTCAGTAAACCAAAAAAATCAAGTACTTATTCAGTTATTTGCTTCTCATACACCGGATAAGAACCTCTGCAAATTTCTCATACATGCGCTGCTTCAAGTACTTTCTCTGCACCTTCTTTCTTCCATTCATCCCCATTTGCTCTCTTGCTAATCGATTTTCAAGTAAAAACCTGAGATTTTGCGCAAGGACACGATTCCCTGGGCGTCCAATAGGGTGAAGAAGACCTGTCACATTATGCTCCACAATCTCTAGTGTTCCCCCAGCATCTGTTCCAAGTACCTACTCCATAAAATGGAACAGAAATGTCATTATTCATTTGTAACATTCAAGTAACTACGCACATAGAGACATAATGGTGAAGGGTTGGGTGGGATAAAGGGTGAAGGGTCCAGGGTTCGAATCCCTGAGGATGACTAATTTACTAATATTACTAACAACTAACATTTGTCTATTAAAAAAAACTGCGCACATAGAGACATAAAAAAATACTTTATCAAGTATCACACTATGTAGAGCCAAGTTAATAAAGATAAAGCTAAAAAGAGCTAAGTTAGTAAGTAATCTTCTTTTACAGAGTAGGAGGATCTAATGTTACATTTCTTAACTCAAATAAGTAACAATATTTCAAAGCATGAAACTAACAACACATGTATAGCATGTTTTGATCAACTTATCTTTTTTAATAATCAATTTTGCAACCTAGAAGTTACTTACATAAGCTTCTCCCCAATTGTAAGAATTTCCAAATATACACTAATTAGACAAGGTAAACCAAGAAAAGTAAGTTGGAAGTCATACCGGAAGACCAAATGCCATTGCTTCTATTGTCACCCGCCCAAACGTTTCTCCCAATCCCTGTTCACCATTTTGCAAATTAGGCATCTCAATTCTTAGTAAAGAAAAAGATCAACAGAGTAAATTTTAACAAATACATTATTTGTTCTACATAATTATATAATGTTAATAGTTAATCATTCAACAATAATTGAGAATCCTGATTTTTTGGCTCAACAGGTGGGGCATCTAAGCTTATGTACTCAATTCAATTTCTTCGCTTGCAAGGTACTTATATTCTACTACACTTGATAAATTACATTTTTTTTTACCTGAGAGTTTATGATATAAACATCTGCAGCAGAGTAAAGTGAGGCTACACGTGTTGTGGCTGGTGTCCACAAAACTTCCTTGGACAAGTTTGAATGCTGTTCTAAGAAACTTAGAAGACCTTTAACATAATCCACCTTGTTACTCTTAGATCCCACAGAACCAATTAGAATCTTGAGAGAATGTTCCATTGTTCCATTGTTGCGGGACAACACTACTTTCCTTGTTCTGTAAGCATAAGTATAAAATCAAGAGTGTAACTAATGAATAAAGTTACAACATTGCACAACTACTTAGACTTTTTTATTTTATTTTGCAAGTTACCCGTTAGTTGAATTCCTTGAGATATTGGTCAAAGCTACCCTGCTATCCTCCAACAATGGCAACAATTTTCTATTATGGTGTTTCCTAATCAGGGTAGATGAGTGTTCCTCAGCCTCTAATGATTTCTGCATTTTCTTATCATTTGGCAATGGTCCATGATATACTATTGAACTTGCTGATTCAAGAAGCAATAGCTGACCCTTCCCAGGGTTGATGCTACTCAGAGACAACACTAACATATCATTATCATTCAAGCCCATTTCTCTTCGAACTGAATCGCGCAACAACTTTCTCTTCTCATCCATCTTCTCAGCACTGAAGGATGAACCATTATGTGTAGAATGAATGCCAGCTACAAAAGCCAGTTCTTCATTAACAGATAATGGAACAACTGTGATTTGGGATCTCAATTCTATGATTTCTTCTGCACACCAGTTCTGCCATTGCTTAGATTGTGATTCAGAGAGAAAAACCAGCATCTTTACTCTGTGCAAGACATCCTTTGAACGATCAAAGTACTCTCGCCGGTTTTCCATAATCCACCAAACAACTTGACTTGCCCCAGAAGAAAAATGTTCAATATATTGTTCTGAAAACATACAAGACATTGTTGTTCTAGAGTTAGTGCATGCTAGAAAATCCTTCTATAATTGATTTTGAAGTCAAAGTCATTTATGAGAAGAAGCATATGTAACCACCGCTAAAACTAAATACTCAGCCCAATCGTCGGGCTGATACTACTTGTTAGAGGATGAGAGGGGAGCCTAAGAAGAGGGGAGAACTCCATAATGAGTTAGTGATCCGACAGCACGTCTTAAGACTCTTAACTCAAAGCTTTAAAGCAATGAGTATGTGAGTCTTCACACTTATATTGCTATTAATTACTCACACTTGAATTTCCAACATAAACTACAATAAAACACAAGGAAAATTTGACAATATGTTCTTACCAATCCATGAAGCACAGACAGCTGATCCAGCAATGACAAGATCTGCTTTCATTGCAGTTCTGAAGCTGCGATTCGCTTTGTCATCAATCACCTTGATCTGTCTCCTAACAAGCTCTTGCATCAAACCACCCTTTTTGCTAAGCACAACAGCTGAAACAGTTGCCCCACAACTCAATAGTTCACTTCCCAACTCCATCATTGAAAGTGGAGCTCCAGTCAGAGAAAGCTCATGAAACACCAACACAAACCTCCTCGACCGAACAAGGCGTGCAAATTCCCCGTTCCTGTCACAGGTTCCAAAACGCTTCTCAGGACCCCATTGCAGAATTCTATCCTCTGTTGAACCAAATGGACCAACAAGGAATCCATAGGTAGTATTCCTCAGAGGAATTTCTGACTCCTCTATACCACTGATCTCAACTTTCTGTCTTTGTTTACCTCTCAAACCACTCCTTGACCGTCTACTCCTCCTTTTTGAACCAGTTTTGTGTCGAGATGGAACACTATTTTCTTTCTTTGCCAGAGCCACAACCACTGTGTCACCAATCTCCACCATACTCTCCACAGTTTTATTATTAATGAAAGATAAGGACGTGTTTTGAGGAACCAAATCTTGATGCTGATTCTGTTCAAAATCACTTGACTTTCTTCCAAAGCCTGAAAATTCCTCTTCTTTATCACCATGAGCCCACTTGGACTGAACAAAGAACACAAGATAAGCCCAGAAGGTAATCAGAAGCAACCACCTTAGTAACAGGTTCCTCTTTCTACCAAACCACTTTACACCTCCTCTTCCTTCTCTTCTTGGTGAGAAGTTAGACTGTAGTCGCTGAAATGAAGGAGAATACTGTGGAGTTGATCTTCCAGATAATGAAGATTTCAAACTCTTACCTGACCTTGGTGAAAAATGTCTGGTTGAACTTGAATTTGCCTGAGCTTCTTCTCCTCTGTTGTTGCACTCTTCCATTAGTTTCTGTTTAGAAAACTATATCATCAAAGAAGTAGGCTTGAAAGTTGAACTTGAAACCCCACTTGTAAATTCTCTTCCTTTCTGGGACAAGATCATTTCTTCAACATCATTGTTTCTCTGTATCCTAGCACACTCATGAAAATTTAGCTTTGTCATGAGAGAAACATTGAAAGGAAAAACTGAAAAGAAAAGGACTCTGTTTTTGTTCTTGATGCATTTTTCTCAGCAATGATTGGATCCTTTTCTGATTCTCAGAATGAGCTACATGGTTCTTGTTCAACGCTTTCATGCTGTGCTGGTTCTCCAAGAACAGTGCTTTCAGGGTCAATGGTGATTCTTGAATTGGGTTCTTGACCACCCACCACTACAAGAGAGTTCAATAACAACAAAGGGTGAAAGAGAAAGACAGAACAGGACAGAGGAGGGTCCTAGTCAAACAGAAAACGGATTCACGTGCGACGCACGTGTTAGGTTGGGTAGGTCAACGAAAATACTCACATCACAGATTGCAACCACTTTCATCATGTAAGAATGTTGGTAGACTTTTCTTAATTTCTATTATTTATTCATTTTATTATATTTTGGTTGACTATTTTCATTAAGTAATATGTTATGATATTTAAAAACAATAAGATTCCATTTACTCGTTAAACATTCTCTTTCAAGTTTTAAGCAATGAAGTTTTCATTATTCAATCTGGGACATAGCAGAATGATTTGTGTTTGAATGATTCAAGCTCACCATAATTAAATGGAGTATTTACTTCAGGTAATTGATTTCATGAGAGGATTATTGAATTCTCTTTGATAATGCAGGAGAACTGTATCACGGTAGATACTACAGAAAATTAAACGATTCACTGACAAATAACAGAATTTGCTCATTTTCTACGAAAACGATGCATCAGAAGCTTATAGATAGTAGTAATCTTCTGAGCACCACAAGGTCAAACCAGATGAACCAGAAAACCATTTACATTAATAACTTTTTCACTGATGCAATCAGCTATGGCACATTAATATGGCCTTTTTTTTCCTTTCTATATCCATTCTTCTAGAGAAGCCTGCACATGTTTCTCACAAGCCTCGCTAAGAAAACAAAACCACAAGAGAAACCTGGAAAGAAAGCCAACAATTGTCAGTGTTATATAGATAAACCATAAGGGTGTTCCAATTAACTACACTCAAAATCATTCTTACCGCAAAAACTAAACAAGCAACTACCACCCGTCAATCTGTAATAACTTCTGAAATGGGGAACAGCATGAGCAGGCATCATATAACTGCAACAGGAAAGTGGGGAAGGGGGAGAAGAATGAAACAGATGTATGAGTCCAAGGAAAACCATCCTAATATTTGAGACCAAAAAGAGTATGCAAACCCTAAAAATTCAACAGGCAAGTTCTATCATTTCCAAAAACGATATATTAGCAGATATTTGTATCAAAAATTTCCAATCCCCAACTCAACTCATTTCCCATTAGGGAAACGTTGGTTCTATTGAATGGTGAATTTCAAGGATAAACTTTAGGAGGACTCCTCTCAATAAAAGAAAAGATAGACATTGTATACGATTGATGTCCCACATTGACCAGAGATGGCTAAATAAATCCTTACAAATGGTAGGGTAATCCTCACCTCTGAATTATTTTTGGGATAAGCTGAATTCTAAGGATATACATTCTAGAAGAATATAGGTTCAGAGTTACCTAAAGAGAAATACTAATTCTTACAGGTACAAAACACAAGAATCAATTTCAACTTAATTTGATTGGTGATTAGTTCCATTAGAAAAAGGCAACTCCTTCAATTATATTTCAGAAAGTGATATATACTGGAAACAAAAAATGACCGTGAGTTTCGCTTTCGCACTATATAGCAAGGCGCTTACCTAAAACATCTTCAAACTTATAGCAGCCCAGAGTGCTCCAGATCAAAAGCTGGAGAACAAAGGGCCTGGAGGAAGGCCTGCATAACAAAATTACCAAAAATAAAAAATCGGAATACCAAAAATAATATACCCCAATTCAATTCGGAAAATAACAAACCTTTATCTGCTTATTTCAAACAAGCTGCATCATATATAAAACTTTACTGACCAAAGTTCATCTCTGAGTATCTGCATAGACAATAACCAAAATTTATAGAAATTATATATCTAATACACAATCTGGCCAATAATAACCAAAATTTGCATCAGCTTCCCAATAAGCCTCTCAAATACCCCAAAGTAAAACATCAGTAAAAGCAGATCTGCAGAAGCAGTGCAATAAATACACAAACAAAATAACAATTGAACTATTAAATGAGGGTTTTGCAATCCAACTTGCCTTCGAGGCTTATTCTGCCGTTGTCCATACTCATCACTTACAAGCTCTACAGACAGATAAGTTACAAATGATAATGTTAGTATCTAAGAATGGGTAAACGATAATGGAAATGGAATATCAATTTTACCAGATTTCTGTGGTGGCTTCAATTCATTGTTAGCTTTATTAACATCATTATGTTCCTTGCTGCAAAGGTTCAATAACAAAACAAAATCAAGAACCAAGCCAAAGGCTACAGTAATATTGAAAAGGAAATGGTGATAAAATTATGATAATATGAAATACATGTCAATGCTATCAAACTTGACCAACCTTGAATTACCCATTGCAGAGGTCGGTCCAGATTGTCGAGTGTAAGCACCATCAACAGCAAGGTATGGGTATGAAGCCCCCAAAGCTCCTGCAGCGCCAGCCAAGACTGGTAACCTAAACCAGAGTAAGAAGTAATTATTATATTTCCAATATAAAGGGAAATAAGAGGAACACGAGTTTTTCTTTCTTAAAAAAGACTCATTAAATATTTGTGACGCGTGTTCACATGAAGCTCTCCAAAGTACTTGTATTATCATGATTTCATGTCATCAGTATTGACAGTTCTTTATAGAAAATGGGAGAGAAAGAGATTGCAACCATGACAAAGGCACTAAAGCAAGTCAATTGGCTAGTCCTCAAACATTATTCAACACTCGTAAACTAAGATATTTATATCTGTACCATGTCATTTCAGATTTTCCTGAACCAGCAACATATCCAGGGAATGCCATGCCAACAGCAGGAACTCCCATACCACCAGGATGCTGGCCCCCGAATTGCATCACTGCATCCCACCAAAGACAATTAAAATTAGAAAAATTCATTAACAAAATAAGAAAAATGAAATAAATAATTCTTGGTCTTGTTCTGAAAGGACTCTACAAAACACACACAAAAAGGGTGGTAACAAATCAGAGCCTTTAGGATGTCAAAGTACACATCTTAACGTTAAAGATATGATTACTTGATTTTCCACAGGAAAGTATTGTTACAGCCTCCAATCACTTCGGAATGAGAAAATTGCTTTCGAACATCAGAAGTTGTACTAGTAGATTAGATCCAAAATTACCAAAAAGTAAGCAATGTAGACACAAACCTGGCAAGAAGGTAGGAGTGGCTGGGAAGTTTGGATCTCTATGACTAACACCCCCATTTCCAGCAGCCCCCATTACCTGTGCCCCACCATAAACAAAAGAACCCTGTCCAGTACCCTGGGAACCTCCCTTTCCCTTCCCAATCATAGCCCCTTTTGTTTTACCTGATTCTGATGCTGAGTCCATATCTACTGAATCAAGTGAATTAAATGACGCAGATGTTTTCGGGGGAGATGAAGATTGAGACCTACTACTAGGTCGATGGCCCAACTGTTGGGCAGTAGCTTGCACAGATGTTGAGGACCTTCCTGGTGCATAACTTCTCTGAACAGACTGGAGTTGCCCTGGAGAAACTTTATTTACGTGATTATGTGAGGGTGCAGGCTGATAGTTCATCTGTATGGGGATTGCTACACCCCTCCCAGTCCCAGCAGCCATGGGAAGAGAAGCATGGAATGCATTGACTCCAGAAGATCCAGGTGGTGTTATATGCACATTGTTCGAAGGCTTTCCAACAGATGGCCTGGTGGACTTATCAATGTACACCTTGTCTATGTTGATGGAATCAACAAGATTCTTTCCCTGAAGCAATGCATTGTTCTTGCTATTGCTTCCAACTTGTGCATTTTTATTTTGTACCAAATTGATCTCTTTGTTGGAAGAGCCTGATGGGTAAAATGGCGGGGATGCATAATTCAAATTTGAAGCTGACGACACTTGTTTCCTAGCAGGCACAGGGTTAGATTCTGCATTGGAAGCGGATGTTGAAGTTCTCTCTGATCTAGCAGGTGCAGTTTTCTCAAAAGACTTCCCAGATCTTGTAAAACAAAACAATATTTATCAGAAAGTCTTGACACCACAGGTATGGTGAATCGAGCAAATTTTAAAAAATGCAATCTCTACTTACTGTTTATTATGCACTTGGGGAGCTGGACCACTGCTTCTATTGGTAGGATCGTACCTTCGGGGCCCTCTCCCTTTCACAACAACCTTAGGCACCTGATTTTGGCTACTGTCATTATATCCCCTCCTGTTTCCTCGAATATGTCCTCCACGATCACTGCCTCGGTTATTACCACGGCCTCCTCGATAATTAGAAGCTCCCCTCCTCTAAATTTTATAAAGAAAGCATAAGAGAAGATCTTCTCTAAAAAGAGGCAATTGAACTAAAATGAATGCTTTGTCATAAACCAATTGTCCCAAAAGCTTAAGCTATTGGGTAAAGGACACATGAACAATTATATTTCTACCACGCCCCTCACGCAAGAGCCCACTTGGGTTCGAACGGGGGACAATGCACATGCCTACCTACTATGTGCTGAAATCCAAATTCTTATTAGAAGAATTGGAGGCGACAAGGATCAAACTCTAGACCACTTAGTCATAGAGACTCGGGCACCATGCCAAGAACCAATTATCCCAACAGCTTAAGCTCTTGGGTAAAGGACACATGAATACTATATTTCTAACATGCTTGACCACACAGTAATTTAAAGACCATACCTCTTGGTAGTGCCTTTCCTGGAAAGTAATTTCCTCAAATTTATCATGTCCCCATTTCCTGTCATCTTTGGACTCCCACAGTCTCTTTCCACCACCATGTACCCGCCTGATAAAAGATGAAGCATTTTTACGACCAAGTCTAAAAAACTAAGTTAACCCAAGTCCACATAACACTTTAGGATATACTTGGTATGCAGTACAGAGAGTTTCCACTAGGTTATAATTGGCACAATGAAAATACCTGTTGCCGGCACCGGAATTGTCCCTGAAACGGTCATCGTGCATGTAAAAAGCTCCAGCAGTGGGCACAGCAAATGGTTCATTCTCCTTTTTCTCCTCTGTATCAACCTCAGCAGAATCTTCCAAAGGGGGTCCAATATCACCATCAGATTCCTTAGCCACAATCACTGAACCCTCAACCCCACTTGCTGCACCCAGCTCCTCATACACCTCTTGTTCAACTTCATCAAACACCACCACCTCCTCCTCCTCTTCATCTAATTCTTCTTCTTCTTCTTCAATTTCATCACCACCGTCATCATAGTCAGCAACACCGCCCTCGCCATCAGAATCATCATCAGAAAGAATCCCAACACGACGATCTTCTTCTTCTTCTTGTTCTTCCCTCTTATCTCTGCCTTCGCCTTCTTCATCATCACTAGCCTCACGCCTCCGCATTGACAGCGATCTCTTTGCCTCTTCCGGATCACTGTCGTACTCAACATCTTCTTGTTCTTCAACCGTGCTACCCATAGCAGCAACACCCACAGACAGAAATTGAATCCAACAGAAACCCTAAACTGGTGAAATTGAAAGGGGGATAGAGTTATTGCGCGGGTATTAGGATCCAAGTTCGTTGGTCTCTGAAAACCCTAAACTGGTGATTTATGAGTCACTCAGTGATGATCAGTATAACCGAACTGTTCTAGTTTTTTTTTTTTAGTTTATCATTTCAAGAGCCGATCCAATCTAGTTTATCACAGGATCCAATCATCCAATATAGTTTACTCATTTAAGCAAAGTTTATGTGAAACTTCAAAGAGCATAAAAATAAGGTGTGGAAATTTCTACAAACAACTAAATTTTATGATTAAAATAATATTATTTTTATTTCTTAACCCGGTGGGTACACCCATTGAGCATGCATATTTCAGTTTTCTGCGGTCGTTGATCTCCTACGTTTATGCAATCACAAAATTATGAGTTTATGATCATAAACTAAAGATAAGTCGACTCATATTTTTCACCAAAATCATTAAGTATAAATATCTTACAATTTTAAGGCATACACTATTTAGAGGTTGAATATCAGAATTCAAGTCCTAAAGGTCTTTCGATATCACACTAAATCTTCCTCATAGTAGACCCAATGGTAAAATGAAAGCAAACACACACCACAACTAAAAATATGTTCTAAGGTCTCATAGACCTACCTGCTACAAAAGTTGGAATAACCTTCAAAATTGGATTTTATTGAGGCTAGGGTTGAAGACGACCATGGCACACAAAGCTTCACACTTTGGTGAACACAACAAAAAAATCTTTAGCCTTTGGTGAACATGTTAATGGAGTTGGGGAAGTCCAAAGTACATTGAAGTTTCACACTTTTATTTTGAATTAGAACATGAAGGGACGTGGGCTGAAATTAATTTTACTTAATTAGTGCTCAAATTAATTTTTGTGGTTTTTAATGGAAGCGATTATGATTTTATTGAAATTTAAAAATGATCTATACATAGGGCACAAAGTGTATCATAAATGTTTTTTTTAACTCGTGTATCAGAAATGTTAGACAAGACATTAGGGGAAGTTGTTGGGGGCGAGGAAGAGGACGTCATTGTTTTTAGTGATGCTGAATTGTCAGAGGATGGTGTGGGAGAGTTTGACGGTGAGAATGAGAGAGTTTGGTAGGAGTGGTTGAGGGTGCTACTTCTCCTTGTCATCGATTTGAGTCGATTACAGAGTGAAGATGACTTACAATTTTTTCATCATCTTATGATGTCGTTGTAATTACATAACTGAAGACAATCAAGTTATTCATGAAAGCAAAAAAAAAAATGGGTAAGAATTTGAGCGATGACCGAGTTTCTTCCATAAAGGAAGTCTTCACTCTGTTCAACACCGATGGTGACGATAAGATCACTCCTTTTGAGCTCAGAATCCTCATGTGTTGTCTTGTTCCTTCTGAGCATGGAATCCTCAAATCCATTACTCCCGGACAGAACCTTACTGTCCCAATTTCCGTTGATTTCCCAATTTCCCCTGATTTATGTATTCCATGGCCAAACACATGAAGCCCGAACCCGTTGAGGTTGGGGAGGGAAGTGTGGAAGTCAACAAAGAAATCATTTGCATCGATGTCGATAGAAGAGGGAGTTGAGGCGCTGTAAAATTGGTGAGGACGATGTCTATGGCTAAATTGACAGTTGCATAGTTTTCGCTACCAAGTGCGTGTCTCGAAACCCAATTCCATAATGATGTAGTTTTGGTAAGATATTATTTTGTTACAGTCTAAGAAATGTTACTAACTCTGGGAGGATGCGATGACTTGCCGGAAAATTTGGTGGGGTGCATGTGAAGATTTCATCGAAAAAAGAGTGGTGGACGGTTGTTGCAGGTAGGGGTGGAAATAGGCCGAGCCGAGCCAAGCTTCGCGTGGCCTAGGCCTGGCCTGCATTATCTTTTCGTGGCCCAAGCCTGGCCTGTGGCCTATCAATAGGCCAAATTTTGTGGCTTGACCTAGCATTTTCTAAGGTCTGGCCTGGCCTACAAGCCTGCTTAAAAGCCTATTTAACAGACAATTTTATCAAAAGAATAGGCTGGCGGGCTAATAAGCTTTTTATATATCATTGCACTTTACTTTCTAATAAAAAAACATGTATCATTGCATTTCAAAAACTATATCTGTATCATTGAATATGTCTGGAACGTTTCTAATCTAGGTTAGGGTAGGGACTTGGGGTTTTCTTTTATACTAAACTATACATCAGTTTTAAAAAATCAAATAATATATTATTATATTATATTTATTTATATTATTAATAAAAATAATATATAAATAGGCCGGTCTGTTAGGCCAAATAGGCTTTTTTAATAGTTTGGGCCTGCCCTTTTTAGTTAAACAAGCTTTTAAAAAAGCCTAAACCTGACCTTTTTAATAAACGGGCCGAGCTGAGCCGAGCCTCTAACGAGCCAAGCCATAGGCCCCTAACGAGCCGCCTGGCCTATTTCCACCCCTATTTGCAGGTTGTGGGGTGGGGGTTCTAATATAATTCATCACAAACTTTGACCAAACTAGAACAAACAATTTTGTTTTTTAAAATGCTCACTAGACCAATATCTAAGAAATGATTGCTCAAGCAACAAAATGTCACAACACCCGAACACAGTTCGCCGTACAAAATTAAGAGGAAGTTCCTGAGATTTGGTCAATGATTCCTTACTGACAATGGAAGTAATTATAATTTCCTCTCTAATTCCCAAATATACAGCCTGGTTGTAGTATAGCTATGATACACAAAAATAAAACTAGAATTGGGGGACTCGGATGTAGTTGGAGTAATAACAGTAAAAAATTAAAATAGCTAATTATCAAAAAGGGAGTTAGAAATAGCACTTCAGAAACAATCACTAGAGACAAAATTTTGATTCACACATTCACGACTAATTGATTTTATGTTGATGGGTCCTCTTTATTATTGGCACTCCAATCTTCGTCAGCCTCATTACCATTAATGAGGACAGCACCATCAGTCGAATCAGCATCCACTACAACTCCCTCCTCTTGGCTGCCTTCCTCTCCATTTTGTTCCTCGTGTTCCTCGGTATGGTCCTCCTCTCCATTATGTTCAGCCAACTGAGACAAAATGACATAAAAACAACATAAAGCAACACTGCAACAGTCTAACACAAGTACTAACTATCCATTGGAGCTATAAATTTATTCCTTCCATAGCAGCAAAATAATACAATATCATTTAGTCATGAGAATATTTTGATAAATTTTATGTTTAGTTCTATGTTATACCTCATGACTAGATTCCCCATTCTCAAGAGGTTGTTCCCCTTCAATCTGCATGTTTCTGAAAGCTTCAACTAGGGTTACATGTGATTTACCAGCATGGTTGACATACTCCTCCGCAGGAGGGTAAACACCCCTATTATAGAAGACCAAAAGTAGTTAGTACAAACACTTTTTGGAGATGTTCAGTACATTACTCAAAACACAAATGATCGAAGAAAGTGTGCATTTCTCCACTGACCTTGTTTCTACAGATTTAGATTCAACAGCAAGAGCAACTTGCCAATCTTCGAACAAATTAGGATACTCCTCAGGATCAGCCAATGATTCAGCAGCCTTTGGATTAACCTGTGTGTATTAACAAATAAATATGAGAAATAACATTTTAAATTCTCATGCCATCTGTCAACATGATTGCAAGATCAATATGATAAGAATTCCCGGACAACGCAATATAATGGGAACGGAAATTCCTTACCCACAATATCATGTGCACAACATTCCATTGTAAGTAAATAATATATATCTCAATAACAAATTACCTTGTTGAGATCTTTTCTCCAAATTGCCACTATCTCTGAGACTTTGCTTGGGAGATAAGATCGAGCCATTAAAGCAGCCTCCGGAATCCGATTACTGCCAAATGCATAACTCAGTTACATCTAACAGTAGTCCATTCAACCCTCTCTCTCTCTCTCCGTGCCAGTGAGATAAATAAAAAGAGCAAAGTTCTATAAGATTACCTTTCTACCAACAGTTGAAGACAGTCTTCAAGTTTACCCAACATAAATAAGCAAAGGAATGCAACATTGTTCTTCCCTTGCTCTTTAGCAAGAGTTGCAAGTTTTGATAACCCTTCGGCATCTCCTAAAGAAGAATATAGCAGCAACAACCCACTCAAATCCATTGCATGTTTTAAGCATTCCTCAGCCATTTCTAACTGCAAGAACAGATAATAAAGTGAGCTGAACTAGAATGAGAGAGATAACCAACAATAATCAACATCAAGTGCCACCAGAATCATTACAGATTGTGACAAGTATAAAATAAATATTTGACATCCTAATCATGTATTAGAAATTTAGAATCAGCATCTAGAGCACAAGATATGTTAGGCAGTTTTGAAAGGGACAGAGTGGGAGTGATCCATAATAGACTGATCTAGAATGGGATTATGTAGAATGGTAAAAGAATCCCATTCTATTTTTTTTTAAGTTTTAATGAAGCAGTGGAAGGAGGCCTGCCACCATCGTTTGGAAGTCACAATGATGACTAATGGAGTGGATTAGAGATTTCACTTCCAAGAATAACCTTTTAATTATGTGGTTGAAGCAAAAGAAGAGTACAGTGTGTGTTAAAAAAAAGAAATATTCCATTTCAAACTACCCAATTTGGAGGTTATAAAAAATTGGGCATTTGGGAGGTTACAATATGATATGTTCCTTTTATCTTTACACTCTATCCATTCCATTCAAACATAACCCAAAGCATCTGAACACAAATTCCAAACAGCATAAACATTTATCTAAACTATCTTAATTTGGCACTAATTAAAACCACAGAATCCTCTTATTCGTGGCCATGCTCAGCGTCACATTAATAGGGCACTCACATAAAATAGGTTAGGACATTGATATCTAGGAATATAATACAACCAGTATTACAGAAATCACCAAAAACGAAGATTCATTTGGCAGAGACAAAAACCTTTCCAGAAGACATGGCTAATTCTCCCAACTGCTTCCATTTAGGCTCACTCTGCACTTCTGTCGCAATACCCTGCAAAAAGAGAGGATTCATAACTCACAATATGAACTAACAAGACAAACTCATTGAAAGGAAAGAAAGAAAACACTAGACACCCAAGGTATGAAAAGTTTGCAAGTAATATCTCCTTTACGTATGAACTTACCTTTGCAACTTCTAATTTCCCAAGCTGCATGGCTAGATCGAACCTGTAGTCAGGGTCAGTAGCTACTTCAAGAGCATCCTCTATCATCCCTCTCGATTCCAGGAAACGAGCCACACTGCCATAAAAAGTATATAAATGCAATTAAAGCCATGGCATCTAAACATCAAACTTCGAAACTTAAGTCCAAGTAAACACCAGATACTGATAGAACAATATTCTAAATAAAAGAGACAAGTTAAAAATGTACTTTACATAAAAACAAGTATATACACAGATTATACATTAATGTCGTAAAAGAATACCGGGTTATGATATAGAAGGAGTAAGCAGACTGGATAGAGTCCAGAATGACATATCAAATGGGCAAGAAGCAAAGTGTTGTAAACAATTTATGACCATATAAGTGTCAAAAGATTCTGCGGTCAACAAAACCACAGAAGATCGACTTTCATTTCTAAGCAGGCTAACATTTCTACTCAGGGAAACAGACCAAAACTTTCCTTGCAAAAAGATAGAAAGGGCAAGATTATTATCTACATACACTTTTTTTTCCTTTTTTTTGGTTAGTGCAACTACATGGTTTTATAAAGCATAACCCTGTTATAAAAAAGTATTTCTTCAAATAAATCAAACATAATTTCCAAATAATGAAAGGAAAGGTCTTTCTGTAACAAAGTAACCAAAAGTAACAACTACCTGTTCTGATGCTCTTTTGGAATAGAAGGTAGAATTTCATTGGCCCTTTCCAAATCACCACGCATCACAAGAGTCTTGTACTCAATCAAGCTTAAAAGCAATGTGTATCCGATAACGCTGAAAAAAAAAAGCAACCAACAAAGAGGAAAGTAATCAAGACTACTGCATTGAGAGATTTTGAGTAAGGCAAATAATTGATCCACTTACTTGAACTCTTTATCTATAAGGTAGACCCTACTTTGGCTGGCAAGATATCCCAACAAGTACATAGGACGGTCCAAATGAAACATTGTAGTTACCTATATTCATAATGTTATGCATCAACAGGCTTCATAAGATACTTTTAGTCAACAAGTCATTCAAATAAAAGAAGTAAAATCACAATGATTACAAACGGTTCAATAAATAAAATGGGAGTCATTTTGAAGCTAAATGAGAAAAGAGTCAATACCTCACCACCAACACAGTAATTAAGCCTCCAAGAAGAATTGCTGTAGATAAAACAATCACCAACCCAGATACCCGTCCTGACACGTTCACTCATTTCATGAAGGAGCTCAAAGGCATCTTCAACACCTTGCTCATCTACTGGGTTTCCACTATCTAAATATGATGCAACAACATCACGCTGCAACAGTGGAAGTGAGAATGTTTACAGAGCTTCACCAGTAAAGTGCCACCAAACCAAATATTCACTTAACTGAAAACTTAGGGAAAATATAATGCACTACATAGAAAGCATATAACTGTAAGAGAAGGATTATGTCAGAATCCTCACATTGTACTTCAGGATGTAGAATGATGAATCACTAGCAATCGCAACAAGATCACCACTATCAGCCCAGTAGAGGTTCTGACACAAGGAAAATAAGAAAATTAACAAGGATAGAGAAGGGAAAAAATGAAAACCAGATGTCACTTCATGAATGCACTCACTTTCACGTTCACATCAATACGACGAATCAACCTGCATTCAGCCCAATCATAAAAGCAGATGAAATCATTTGAGCACATAGCCAATACAGTGCCACCAAATATTCTTTCGGCTGAAAACGTTGGTCGGATACTCTTCTTTTCCTGAAATACAGAAAATCTCAACTTCAATTAAAATTTTCCTAGAGAAAACTATTTGATTTAGCAGACAGCTCAAGCAATGAGAGAATTTTACTTTTCAGAAAAAAAGTCAGGTTTTAACATTATGGATAAAAAAAATTGAAAGTCTTGTTAGCAGCACTGGATTGGAATCTAAAAAATTGAGGCAAATTTATTGCCAACATAGTTTTATTAGGCGGTCCTTGTCATTAACAGTAAATCAATGGAAAGACGCATTTTGCTTGCCCGTTAAAGAAATATTAAGAATTTGTTGGTCACCATCACTCTCATCTACAGCCAAATCATAAAATGAAAAAGCAATTCAAAATAAAGTTTAAGTAACCTGGAAATTTTTGCTGAAAATTTTAATCTTGGACGTGCTTTCTCTTACAGCATACTCTCCATCGGAAGACCAAACAATTTCCAGTGCTGAACCAAATGACCTATTTCTCCACGCCAAAGCAGTGTATATAATATATTCACCATCCCCACAAACAACAACAAACCTTCCATTTGGATTGTGCCTTAAACTCTGGATATAAAACAGCAAATCTCCAGTCAATCATCAGCCAACATACATGAAAAAACAAACTACAGTGGTATTTGACTAAGGAATGTATTATTATTTAAAAGCTCATTTATTTGAGTATGGAATGAAGAGTACACAATAGTTCTCTCAGATACCAACTCATTCTTGTCATTGACTTTTGACTGCAAATGACTAACATTAAACAATAAAACCTATATTTATTTGAACAGATACTCATCTGTACAGGAACTGAGGAGAACGAGCAAGAAGATAATGAACAAATCAATCCTATAAATAAAGAGGCTTTTGCATAAAATATAAAAAAACAAAAACCAAAAATTCAGCCCGGGTTCAACAAAAATGTTATGTCTACCAAAATGTCCAATTTGCTGAAAAAATGTAAATATGCTTGTTTCGTAAAATCTGTCGAGTGTTGCATAATGTGAGCATAAATACAAAAAAGAGAAGGAATGCAAAAATAGCATCATATTATTGAGAAAAATGTTGTTTACTCACTTGTGGATAGAGATCACAGGTGCCCAACTCCTTAACAGCCAAAGGCAGCCTTTCTCCATCAGCAATCTAAAAACGGTGGTACATGTGTGCGTCACTACCAATTGCACGCATAATATGCAGCAAAAAAGGGTAAAAAATTAGCCATACCTCCACATCGGCTCCTACACTCCTTATATTGACAGTTTGAATTTCATTGTGCTTAGCCCAAATTATTTTTCCACTGTTGTCCATGCTGGCTACAGGTTCTTCTCGGCCAAGTTTGACCATAATAGTTCCTTCGTCATAGCCAATCACAACCCTGCAAAGAAAGATGTTTTGGTAAAGTTGATCATAATGGAGGATTTAAAGAGACTGATTTTTCAAGAGAAGAAAAAACACGAGAGGCCCAGCATCTCTGACCAGATTAAGGGTCTGTTTGTTATAGAAGAGAAGTGAGAGAGAAAGAGATGCGAGAGAGAGAGAGAGAGATGTGAGAGAGATAGAAATACCAAGTGTGTTTGGTATGAATCTTCTACAGCAGAGAGAGACTGCAGAGAGAGAGTTTGGTAGCTTTTTGCAGTCTCTTCATTCTGAAGAGAAATTAATAAAGTTGCTGCAACTTTATTTCACTCCTTGTTTTACCCTTAAAGTTATCACTATCACTATTTTTTATTATATATGTTAAGATAAAAATGAATTTTTGCACAAAATATAACTTTACACGTCATTCTTTCTCTTCTTTTATCTCTATCATACCAAACAACCTACAAAATCTATTCTATTTCTCACATCTTTCTCTCTACTCATCTTCTCTCTTCTCTCTTTCTCCCCTAAACCAAACAGGGCATAAAAGCAAACAAGATCACGTGAAACATAAGGAGAAAAGGAGAAATAAGGTTTTTAGCCGGTAATCTAATCAGATATGAACACTTCATTATAGAGGCAATACTTGATCCTACTGTCCCCCTAAACATGATTAATGGGCCCAAGTATGAGACTCAGAAATCAGAATTACTTGCAAGTATTTATCTAAAGAAGAAAAAAGAAAAACTAACCGACGTGAACCCTTCAGGTATCCAATGGTCCAAACTCTTTCAAGACCATAGTTCAATGTGTTTTCAAGCCTGCAAATAGATCAAACCACCGTAAACTTTTAACATGCCTAGAATATTTAAATAAAATCAGACTAATTTTAGTAAAATCTAAAGAAAGCTTACTGCTTACCGTAGAAAAAAAAAGTAATAATAAATTTGCAGAGCAATTAAAGTGTTGTTAAGAAAAAGATAAAGCTCACAAGTCACAACTCAGTATTCTATGCAGAGCATTAAATTACCTATAAGTTGTCGAATGCCAAATGCGCACTGTGCCATCTTCAGCGCCCGTAATGATTATAGGAAGTTCAGGGTGAAAGCACACAGCAGATACATTGTGTGTGTGGCCTTCTAGAGTCTGGACACAACTTTTGGTCTGATAATCCCATACCTGTTTCATAGGGTTTACTGGTGTAATTATTCCTACCCATATACACAGGCAAAGAAATTAAAGGGCAGATGAAGAGTAAATAAAAAAATAAAAAACAAACCTTGGCAGTTTGATCATCAGAACCAGTAATTAGATAAGGTTTGTCACCACCTGTAAAGTAGTCAACACAATTCACTCCCTTTTGATGGGCATCCAACGTAAAATTAGGGTCAGGAGAGCCAAGATTCCAAATCTGAAAGCGAAGGACATCAACGCATTATATTATATCATAGGTCATGGAAAAAATGAGAAAATACAAGAAAAACTGAGACAAAGAAAAGGTGCATACCTTTATGGTGCGATCAAGAGATGCACTGGCAAAGGTGTTTGTGTCTTTAGGGTTAAATGTCACTTGCATGACATAATGTGAATGCCCCTCAAATATCTGGGTACAGATCCAGCCCTTTTCCCAATCCCAAAGCTTAATGAGCATATCATCAGATGATGACAGCACATAAGGAAGAGTAGGATGGACTGCCACACACCTGATGTAATCTGTATGGGCCTCAAATACTTTAACTTTATCCATTGTGTTGTAATTATATACACGAATAAACATATCATCTGCTCCAGCAACAACCCACTGCTTGCGTGCAATAAACTTGGCTGACCTAACTGCAAAATCATGACATATATAAGTGACCTACGAAAAATACAAAGAAAAAATGGCTTCAAGCAAATGAATCAAGAGGCAGATATATAAACAGTGAAACAGACTGAAAAGTTCACGTACCTGGTAACTCAGTAACCTCAAAAGACTTGGCCATGGTCTGAAACAGAATCAAAGAAATTAAAGTTAATTGCAACACCAAAACAGGAGAGTCTGGTAATAAATTTAAACATTCCGCAGTAGAGTTAAAAGCAGTCTTTTAAGACCAATCTATGAATACATAAAATGAAGATCAGTCAATTAAATTATAAATGGTAATAGAGACACCATGAAGTTATGATAGAGCAAACAAGAAGAGTTTGCCTCACTGAATAAAGTAGAACCGGAATAACAAGCAGAATCTACAGATCTAGGCACAAGAGTAAAATTCTTCCAAGTAAATGAAGGTATTTTTTTTTGGGTGCACAAGAGGGTCAAATAGCACCCAGAGACAAAGTTATATTAAATCTACAAAAGCCCACACTTCATCAAACTAAAAAAATATGCCTTAAACAGCTCAACAAACAAAGTTTAATGTCATAATAAATTTTAAATAAATATTTATACGGATGGAATTTGATATAAACACTCAGCCCAAATAGGGAACTTTTAAACTATCGATTTCTGTCAAATAGGAATTACTACTAGTCTACAACATTTTGGTGGGAACTTGTCATTTGGCATCAACTAAATAATTGGTTTCATGAAACACTATTACACAATTCACTCTCTTTTTTATGCGTCGGGGGAGGTCGGAGGATCTTAGGATCCAGACTGGATAACTCTACCCTAAAAGCTATCTTAAGGGTAAGGATTGCCCTACCATTCATAAGGATTATTTGTCTATGTCTAGCCAATGTGGAACCTATAACACACCCCTTCATGTAGGGCTGGATTGTGAAGTTGCAGGATTGGACATCTGCAAGTGGCCCAATAATAGATCTAGCCCTAGGATAGATTCTTATACCATCTTAGAATTCAGACTTAGGCCTAACTCTACCTCAAAAGCTAGTTTAGGGGGTGAGGAACTGAGGATTGCCCTACCCATCATGAAGACTTATTTGGCCATATCTCTAGTCAATATAGGACCTTGAATAGGGATGATAAGTTAAAGTGGAACCAAATCGGTCTTGTTGGGATTTGAACCCAATCTCAAACAGATCCCAAAGGAACTTGGTGAGTTTACCAGGGTATAAATCTCTCATACAACTACCCAACATTACTATATATAGACTATAACTGACCTAACTAAGGAAATAAAATCAGTACAAATTAGATACAAATCATATATATCCTAATTACAGAAATTATGAAATCATGTTTCTACTAATTTTGGTAACTGTATCCCACAACACAACTAAATCAATTTTAAAGTATAAAATGCTAGCCACAGTAATCCCCAACTCATCTTTAACACAAAAGATCATTAGAGGAGCCAATCTATTCACTTAGTGTTTCTTTTAAAATGCCATTCGTTATAGGATGACTAGTGAGTAGTGACTACATAGTTACTAGAAATTTGTTTGTTGATCCTGTTCAAAAATTGCTGCATGTATTGAGCCAAAGGTCTTCCTCCTAACTTCATACAGATGGAAATTATTTACATATAATCACAATTTATAAGTTTGAAAGGACCAGATATTTCTATCAAGGGAAATGTTAAATTTATCTTGAAGCTTAGACATATGTAAGGCTATATAAACAAGGCTCCGTTTGGAAGAGCTTATTTGAGCTTATCTTATAACATAAATGCTTATGCAAGTGTCTTGGAGAGCTTATGTAAATAGCTTATGTTCTACCAAGAAGCTGTTTTGAGCTTATTTTCACAAGTTGTTCATATTAGCTTATGAATAAGAGCTTATGTTTATGCATAACCTATTTTCAGCTTATTTCATTAAGTTTCTCAAATTAGCTTACGAATAAGCGCTTATGTGATAAACGCTTATTACCATAAGCGCTCAATTAAGCTCTTTACCCAAACGCACCCTAATTATATTTTAGCAGAACACCAACAACTTGAACAATGCTCTCGAGTAATATAGGTAAACACTACTACACTAGTTCTTTTTTCATAAAAGAAAGAGAATAAAGCAACTGATTAAGATTTGAACGGAGCCATCATAAATAGCCCCATTATTTTCTAAATCGTCAGCTCATTGTATATAAGCACTACTATGCAAAACGAGTATACTTTGGATATCAGTCAACAAAAAACCCGCTAGCATATAGGAATTTCACCATTTCATTTACCAGTTCTGTCCCTTAAATATGCTCTAACAATATACATCATCTGAATTACAAAAATTGACATACCTGAGTTTGATAGTTCCAAATACAGACAGTTCCGGAGTATAAACTTGCTAGAATCCTACATTAAACCCGGTTTAAAATTCAGCTTCATATTATAAAATAATTCTATATACGAAATCAAACAATACAGGACAAAGCAGTACCATGGTTCTGTTGGATGTAGATCCACAGACTTCACTCTTTCTGATCTTTGCGCAAGCTTTCGCTGATCAAATTTACACAACAAGTCAGTTTAAGCAGTGAAATCCAATCAAGCACTTCTCAGCAACTAAACACAAATAATTCTGAAATCAAAAGTCAAGAGAAGAGAACAGTAGTACCTTGATTTCGAGTCTGAGAGGCTGTAAAATCAAGCAACAAATGAACAAACAAACAAACAAAAACGAGTCAGTGCACAAATTCCACAATAGATCCCATTTGAAATGAAACCGCATGAATTAACAAACAACAAAGCAAAATCAGGAGGCTAGAGTTTCAAGTTAGAGATATAGAATTCGAATAGTGACGAGCGTGATGAGAAAACAGCGAATCGAAGTGAGATGGGTACAGATCTACGGTTGCGAGAGAAGAGATTGAAACGGAAGCTCACCATTTCTGTAGATTGAAGAAGGAAGTGGTTAGGTTTTGGTGAGGAAACTCGTCGTCGGAGATCGGGTGGTGAATTCGGAGAAGGAAGGAGATCGAGGTTAGAGAGAGAGGGGGAGAGAGAGCGAACGAGGTTTGCAGAGCAGAGTGGGAATATGATAATCGATCAATAATGTTACTTACACACCTCTCATTTGAGGTGGAAGAGGTGTAATGAAGAGAGAGATAGGAAGAAAAGAAAAAGTAAGAGAGAGAAAATATGAGATATAATAGATGATAGAGTAAAGTACACGCACCCCCTCAAGGTTTGTTAGAATTACACTCCACCCCATTCTTATCTAAAATCTACACTCCACCCCATTTTATATAGAGGCAAATTTAGTGACGAAAAATATTTTTCATTAATAATTAGTTATTATTTAAATTGTTAATCAATAATTTCAAAAAATATTTTTAATATATTCCAATAAATTTAAAATGGAAAACATCACAGTCCTCCCCATTCTCTCAATCGCGTTCTTCCTCCTTAAATTCACAATGCAAATTTTGCAATAGCACACCTGACCGGTTTACAAACCATATCTCGAACATAATGAAACATGCTTGTGTTTTCATATTTGATATTAATTCAATTTTAATCAAAATAATCTATTTATACCTCCAATTTTCAAAATTGGATTGTAGACCCAAAAAGTAACACAAATAGGTGAAGAAAATAGAGAAACAAAATTAAAAAATATGAAGTGGATCGGAGGTTATTAGAACCCAACGATGCGGTGAAGCACCGTTTTTAACAAAATCCAACATCTTAAACCAACAGAGCGTTCACTCACAACTTAAAGGGGTGAAGTTCACAAGAAGTAGTTGAACAAGTGGGCTTTGAGGATGTGCGATTCACGTTCTGGGGTTCAAGTCGCAACAAAACTTTGAGGCATGGTGGTGCCATGGGGTTTCACATTCTGGGACGGTGGTCGCCGTGTTAAAGAGAGCAAAGGCTTGGTGGTGATCGTTTGTGGTGAGAAATATGATTTGGAGATAGATGGGACGTGGACTTAACAGACAGAGTTGATGGTTTTTTAAAATTTAATTCAGTAAAATTATTTTCATAAATTAATGTATGATAGTGTATATGCATTAAATTTATTTAAATTTTCACTAATTAGTAATTATTTTTTAGTAGTGACGAATTTGTTTTCGTCACTAAATTTTGCCTTTATAAAAAATGGGGTGGAGTGTAGATTTTAAAAAGAAATGGGGTGGTGTGTCATTCTTGCAAACCTTGAGAGGGGTGAGTGTATTTTACTCTAGATGATAAGATGAGAGAGATAGAAACAAAAAGAAGTGGAAATGAAGTGTTTAAAAAATGAGGTGTGTATATATCATTACTCGATAATCGATGGGGAAGAAAGAGGGAGTTGAGTGGTGCTTTGCAGTTAAGGCACGGATTTACGAGAATGCCACTGGGAGGGAGGGCACTGACCTATGCTATGTGGATAGTGAAAATCTAATCAGGCGTATTTGTTACGGCTTGCAAATTAGGACAGCAAGCTCTATGGAGTATGGAGGCAAAGGTGGCAGTGACGTGTTCTCCTCGGTGGTTACCTGGGCTGGGGCTGCCTTGCCTTATCACAATCGATAGTCATGATAATATTTTATCGCGCTCACAATTAACGCACTAAGTGGTAGAAAGTTGGCAAATGAATTTTTTCCGTTATTAACTAAATGGCAAAGATTAAAAGATTTATCTTTGATTGTTAGAATTGATTTTTCATTCTCATTATAATATTTTGGATGTATTGATTCTTTTTTTTTTGGTACATTTCTTAAAGAAAAGACTGGGGCTTGGACTATGACCTTAAGGTGATGATGCCCATTGCATCTGCCAACAACATAATGTTGATTCCCTCAATCGGGTTATCAATGGCCACGAGAGCTTCATCATGCACGCACAATGTTTAGTTAGGAAATTCGCACAAGTATTACCTTTCTCTTAAAGTGTGGTGCAACATCACATTTCAAGCACAACCCAAGAGCTCTTTAATATCTCAAACAAGGAAGGCGCAAGCATGTATAGGGGAAGAAGTAGACTTCACCAGCGAAACAACATCCAAGGAGTCATATTGTCAATCCACCACCCGAAAACCACGATGCCAAGCTAGAGACAAACCATGAAAAATGGTGAGTAACTCCATATGAGGACTATGAGCCATGAAGAGCCCCAAAAAAGCCACACATCCACTTGCTCAAACTATCCTTGAAACAGTCCCCCCAAAAACCACCTCTGCTAGGATTTCCTCTCACACTTCTATGAACATTCAACACCACACTATTCAACAAATTAAGCACTCATTGGACCATTCTCAAAGAAGGTGTAGAGTGTTGAGGACCAACAAAACAATGATTAATATTCGGGTGAAGCTTGCTTCTTCCCCTCGACATGCCTACACCTCCCTTGTTTAGGATATTAAGGAGCTCTGAGGTCGTGCTTGGAATGTGATGTTGCACCACACTCTGGGACAATATTGGAGGAGTGAACATGGATTCTTACCCACTATTACAAATCGTGTAGTTCGCGGAGGGGACCAAACCACACCGGAACCGATGTTTCACTTTTACCGTAGTCAAAGTTACTACCAAAATCAATTATATCAACGGTTAATTATGGCAACATTGATCTAAACCTTCAACGCCACTTCTCAGCCTTTACGTCCACAAGGAACAACGTGACCGACTTTTTACCCTCTCCAGTGCAGTAAATTCACCTATCCCAAACCATGTTGAGGGGGCTAACAATGCTGACCTCAAAGGAAGGGTTAAGATGCTTGAACTGGACAACGGGGTGGTGGAAAAGTGTCTTATCATTTGTTGAAGGAATAACCATAGTTTCTCGAACCGAATAAAAACATAAACATTGTCATCATCATGTGTAACCTCTCTTACCAGCTTGTTCTGTCCTTTGGGGATTGACTGGCTGCCAAAAGAATTTGCCAGGCATTTACCATGCACGCTGTATGTCGGTGGTTAAATGGCTCTTTGCTTATTGTACAAGATATAACCTAACTATGAAAGTGTTATAAAAACATATTAAAGTAGGGTCTTTGACCCTCCAAAATATCAACAAAAAAACATATTAAAGTAAAACAAAATTATAAATCAATGATTTTTTTGAGTCACAGTCAATTTTTTTTTTTACTAAATCTATAAATAGACGCATTTGCGTTTAGAAAAACTATAAATCTGAAAGTCCAACTTGGGTTTTAACCCAGCTGGGCAGTAATGGGCCTGGCCACGATAACATATTTGGAAGAACCAAGTTAGACCAAAAATTCAATGGAAGGCCATGATGGAATTATCCTTTTAGTTATAACATGTCTCTTATTGAATTATTACGTTATGATTTAGTATTGCAGTTGACCAAAAACAGATACAGTATTGCAAAATTGCTCTATTAATATTTGTTACTCTTGTTCTGCTAATCCAAGTGCCTTAAGGCTTTAATAGAATCTTCTATGAAAAAAAATTGAAAGACCATTGTCAGCACAAACAAAAAGCAGATGAGGAAGAATATCTTGCAGCCAGAAAAACAAAATGATGAATCCAAACACATCCAACCAACAAATTGCTGATGCAAAGAGCTATAATTCATTCACAATGCCACTTCACTTTCACCTTCATTTCCATTTCTCTTTTTCTCTTCTCTTTCAATCATATCACTCATCACATCTTACTTTCCCTCTCTTCTGTTCTCTCCACTTCATTTCTACTTAAATGAGTGTAAATGAAACTTAATTTTGGTGCAACCTACAAGTGTGTTGGTATTCTAATGAAAAATATATACGAGTTGCCTATTCTCATCGACAATTCTCCACTATTTTCCCGTTATTGACAAGCAAGTGTAGAAAGATATTGCTCAAGCATGTAAAATAATACTTCTAAAAGTAACTAAGAAAGAGGCTGAGCAAGCCTTGAATCACACCACGAGCAAATAATCCCTAGCTTGCCCTGAAACTAAATCATGTGAAAGATTATTAATGCATTGTGTCCTATCAATCTCAGATTCCTCGTTGTGGATTAGATAAGTTCTTTAACATGTTTAAAATTGCCATCCCTAAGTAAAGACTATGAAAAGAAAATATGCATTTGTCATGAAAAAAAAATATTAGAAAGGAAATGCCAAGAGAGAGAAAATAAACCCTGAGAATACAAACTTGATCCATATCAATAAAACGAAGTAAGAAAAATCATAAACATCAAATAAATACTAAAAAGACTACTTGTTCTTCAGTTCCCCTTAACAAAAACTCTGATACAACAACAATTAACAGAAATGTAAACTTTTTACATCTTCCTCATTAATCATATGGAATTTGGATATATGCAGCGTCACAGATAAAAGGGATATCAGCATACATACCGACAATAGCACACCTTATGCTCTCTATGACAGTAAAGAGATAAGCAAAAGAAACAGCAGTCCAGAAATGCATTCCTAGTTTACCCCAGTAGAGTGACAATGGCATCCAACGGCTCACAGTCCCTATAACCTGCAGGGCTATCTCCAATAGCATTCCCATTACCACATGAAACCTGAAGAAATGAGGCCATTCTTTTCTCCTCACAATTCCAAGATATGCAACAAAAAAGTACGCCATGAGAAACCAGCTCGGCAGGCTACCAATTGCCATAAGAAAAGGGTATGTGTAGAATTCAAAGAATTCCAAAAACGGGTGCAGGTTGTACGCTGTCTCTGCATACATCCATGTCTCATGTAAAGGCATGAGGTAAGGGAGGCATGCTAGTGTTCTCCACCACCATCTTGGTTTTTTTGTCATGGGAGGGAAACGGAAGCTAGACGGTACATCCTTCGCTGCTCGAGGGGCCATAGAAGACTTGCGCACCCTGGGTGGTAACACAGGGACAGTACGAAACAATAGGTTTTGACCCCCACTTAAAAGTAGGCTAGATGCACTAGACATGTTTGACAATGCAATTCCTAGCAGAGAAAGAGTTATAAACAATTATACGAAGCCCGATTTAACAAATCTCTAAACATTATACTCATAACCCCCAAGAAGATGTTATATGAAAGCATCACATTCAATAAAATCATACATGGCCATTGAGGCCATTTTTATAAACATCATGTAGGGTTTTGACTTTTGATACATTCACACTCACTATCTCTCCATCTCGTTTCCACCCTATTGGAGTTAGGAAGATAGAAGAAAGTTAGTCAGATTACCGTTATAGCTAATTAGGAGACTTAGATTCTGCAATATACAAAATCCTTGTATCATTTTCATTTCATTCTCAGTAAATCTAGTTCCTAGAATGAAACGAATAATACAAAGTGTATTTTATACATTGCAGAATTTAACCGTCTAAACTCCTAATTAGTTAAGACCGTAACCTAACTAACTTCATTCTATCAACTTAACTCCAATACACCGAATTTTTTATCTCTATCTTTATTTTCTATCACATCACTCATCACATTCTATTCCCTCGGGTGTGGACAAATTTTTATTGATCAAATAATAGTTTCATAACTCGGAAGCTTCAACAATTCACATCATAATGATTCAATTTCAGTAAATGAAAAAGCCATGTACCTCGAGGAACCAAGGATTTACTTTCCAAACTATGTCCCCATGAACTCCGGATATTTGAAACAGCAACCTTAGCAGGCAGTTGAGAAGCGCAACTGAAGACAGAGCTACTACCTCTGCAAGGCCTAGTATTGAGAGGGGCATACCCTTGGTGCACAATGCATCCGTTTCGAATCATGTTCGGTCAACTAGTAAAATGACAAAATCACAATAAAAGATTTTACAGCATCTACTGAGAAAATTGAAGTGAAGAAGCAAGGGGAAGAAAACAGATACCTCAGTTGTAGTTCGTGGCTCCAGTGTTGAGAGAATTCGAAAGCTTACGCTGTGCGCTTCATGGTTAGGTTTATCTGCTCTTCCATCTCATCTCAAACAACAACGAGAGAGAAGATAAAACCGTATCGCTGTTCAGCTGGTTCCGGCTCGGGTTTCGGGGAATCGCGTTGGGCCTGGGCCCAACCTCATCAACGTTGGGTTAAGCTCACGAATAGATATTAAAAATTGGAATACTTATAACATCGGATCTGTGGCGCAATGGTAGCGCGTCTGACTCCAGATCAGAAGGTTGCGTGTTCGATTCACGTCAGGTTCACTTTTGGACTGATTTTTATGGCCAAAATAAACGAGCGAAAATTGGGGTTATTTATTTATTTTCTTAGCTAGTGGGCCTTCAACTCATTTTTACAATTTTTGTTTGTTTGCTTAATTGGAGCTGTTTATGATAAAAGAATATGGATATGGATTTGTGGTCTCTATGAATATGCTTATTCCCTAATCTTGTTTGTTTGAAAAGTAAATAAATATACTTTCAATTTAAAAATGCCTTCTCTCAAAATAAGTAACCTTGGTATAGTTTCCAACTAGTTGAAAAACCCGTGCAATGGTGACTTGATTATATTATATTTAATATATAATATTATATTTTTGTAATTTTTTATAATTTTTTCGATGGGTTACTTTTTTAAAATTTATTTAATCTATAATCTACGGATCAATATGCATGATTTTGAAAAAAAAAAATGCATGATTTCATTAAAATTTAATCTACAATCTACGTATCAATATGCATAGTTTTTAACATTATTGTTTTTTTTTACTATCCTCTCATCAATAAATTTCTACAAAATATCCATTATTGTTTTTTTATTTTATTTTACAGATATTTAAAAACTAAAACTAATTTTAAAGCTTATAATGTATTAATATCTAACGGCACTATCAGGTTTGATAAATAGATGTATTATGAACCTAGGCACTTAAGTTAGGCTCTGAGCGAAAAAAAAAATTCACTTCTTTCTAATTCTTCATTCTTTATTTAATATTTTTATATTTTTTTCCACCTTGAAATCAAATGTAATATAGAAAAATCAAAACAAATTTATATTATTTCGTGAAAATATAGGTAAAAAAAAGTGTAATTAATTAATTATATTATTATTTGCTGCCTGATTTAATTATTTTTAAGAATTCATGTGTTATTGGTTTTTTGTTTTGGACGAAATTGGGATAATATGGGGGTGGATAGTTCAATTGGATTAAAACCAACCTAAAACAAAATAAACCACACGTAAATTAAATATGTCTTTGTACTACCCAATCACGTAATCATTTTTTTGAAAACAAATGGTAAAAAGTAGAAGAAGAGTACGCGTTGGGTGCACCTTGTGAAAATTGGGTATGAGACAAAGAACATGAGAAGCATGGTATTTTTTTTTATGCCCTTTAAAATATAAACCATAGTTGTAGCATGATAATTTTAGTTTCCTAAATGCCAGACATTGTAACACACACAGCCAAGAGACACACAAAAAGCAAGAGGAAAGGAGCGATATCCATAACCCAATTAATTATTTTCCTCCATCAGTCAGCAAGAAAGAATTAGTAAACCCAAATGATGAGGATCATTTCCTCTATAAACCTATTACAGAAAGGGAAATTTTTTCCTCATGTGGGGGTCATTTGTTAAAGAGTCGATTAGATCCTCAAAACTCGACAAGTGTGCTGCCAAGTGCAAGGGTGTGATGCCCCCAGGGCCCTCAAGATATACTAATTTGTCAAGAATTATAATAGCCCATTTCATGCTATTGTAAAATGAAATCAAATGCCCCGGAGAAATTATTTTAACTTCAAGTTTTTTTTTGAAACTAACTTCAGGTTTACTACTCTAGTACAATCTGATTATGTTTTTTTTTTAAGTTAATGCATATTTTAATCTATATCTTGCATCCAATAACAATTAACCTCGTTATGATCGGAAAAATAAAAGTAGCATAGTCGTCGTTCTTGATATATAGAAAAGAGAGGTAGATTGAAAACAACCAAAATAATAAAATATAATTAAGATTTATAATTTAAAAATGAAGACCAAAATTTAAAATTATCCTTTACAAACTAAATAACAAAATATGAAAGTAAAAATAGATTATGTCTTCGGTCACAATCAAACAAAGCAAACTGCTGAAACAAAAACCGGTTCAAAAGAGCGATATTTTCTCATCCATCTTTAATCTTGTTCTTCTTTCTTAATCATTATTGGAACCTTGTTTGCTGACATCTGAGTATCGTCACAAACATCAATTGTGGCCTTGATTCAAAAGTTGGGATTCATGTGTAGTTAGGGACAAAAACATATTTAACCATAAATAAATTGATTAATAAAATATAAAAAATTTAATTAATTTATTTAAATGTGATTGGTCCACCTAGATCATGAGTTATTTAACTCAAATTTCACCATGAGTTATTTAGACAACCTCAATAATACTAAAATACAACGCTGTACAATGATGATGTGTTTTCACTTTCCATTGTTGTACTTTAGCTGGGATACATGCATTTTGGTCTTCTATCAATACAATAAAATAATCTTAAATGATGCTCTACATTCTTTGACAATGTATTTCAACCTTCAAATTTTTTTAGTTTCACAGTGATACATGTACTTTTTAGTCTTTTGCCCTAAATAAAATTTTCAAAATAAATAGGTTTTGCACAAGTAGGTTTTTGGTGTCCCATACACTTCAAGTATAAGATAATTATTCGTTTAGGAATTCACTTGGCCTTGATTACGTTCTAAATATTTTCAATAGGTTTGAACACTTGCACTCTGATAAAAGTAGACTAAATTAGAGGTTGGGTTGCCAATTGAACCATATCTTGTGGTCTAAATAAGTTATTCCACTAGCTGCCTAGGATTTCATGTATACAAAATTATCTTCATACCTCAAATTCACTCATGAGTGTGCTTGTTGTTTTGTGATGAATGTTTATAATATGTGATATGATAAGAAAAGAAAATAGAGATAATATGAAAAAATATGTGAAAATTAAATGAGATAGAAGAATAAATGAGTGTGCTTGTTGTTGAAGTACAAATGCGAATGAAGTCTCATGTTGAATGAAATAGCAGGTTTAATTTATAATTGTAAGAACTCATTCACGCATTCTCTTAATATTTTGTGATGAATGTTTATGAATGATATTTTATTATGCCTAATAAAAATAAATTCATGGAAGATGTGGTGGCCACTGGCCACGGGGGAAATTAATTTATTTTCAAGTAACTTATACTTTATCACAATCTCATTATAACTTATAATGTAATCTTATATATTATCAGATCTAATATGATGTGCTAAAGGAGCACAAGAGAAAACCAAAAGAGCATTATGCTTTTCTATAAGCCCAAAAGAGCCTTGTGGTATATTCCAAGAATAAACTCCACTTGCAAATTATCTCAACGCTTTCTTTGACCCTTCACATCCATCCCTTATGAGTGACTCAAAAGAAGCACTTATTTACCATAACCAATTTCCCAGGCAATTCTTCAATTCGTGTATTGAACACTTGTCTCCTGCTATCCGACAAGATTGTGGATTATACTATTTCATTGTGCCCTAAGCGATGGAACCCTGTTCTTGTTATGTTATATTGGTTCAATTTAATCTACACTATGCCCAAAAATATCAAAGCTTGGCATTAGCCTGGCTTCTTCATAATGCTAATTGCCAAGTATTGCTTAAATTATTCAGTTGAATAATTAGGAAGAATTCTACAACTTTGGAATTATTATTAAAGATGTTTGAGTCCAAAAGTAATTGCCATTCAATTTTATGATCTTTATGTGAAGAGACCATTTTTTGTATTAGAAATGTTTTTTATTGTTGTTAGTCTAAGCTAAAAGTATCCAGATGGTTGGCAATAGGTCTATATACATTTTGTTAATCATATGGGAATCTATTTGTAGTTTTTCGCTTTTGATGCATTCTTGTTAAATTAATCTATCTATTACTAAGAATACTCTGTGAATATAGCAGGTGTGTGCTTCTGCTCCTATCACAAGAGACCCTTAATTAAATTTTCATTTCAGTATATAAAGAGTAGCTTTGAGAAACTTTGTTTGATCATTTGGAAAGAAGAATCCAATTCCTTTTAATTTGGTTGAATTAAATTAGGAGGTCTATGTCTAACAGCACTCATGATTTGATTTTAGACCCTAATTATGATGTCTAATCGTGAATGCCAAGAGACTTTGAGAGTCTATTTCATGTTCGAGACTTGAAATGTGAGATCCCAAGTTTCAATACTCCAAAATGAGGTTGTAACAGTTTGAAGCATTATAACTTGGGATCTCACATGCATCGATCCCTAAATCTCAAAATTGAAAGAGACTCTTAGGGATCGCTAATTAACGTTCATGTTTGAACAATATAATTACAATTTCAGCTGAAAATGAACACATAATATTACATTTTATCATTATCTTTTTTTCATATCACATATCATTGTGTCACTCTTTTTGTCATTTTCTCGGTGTCTACCCAATATTTTCCGTCTAATAATTAAAACCTCAACTGTGATGTCCTGAAACAACTAATGGCTATATCTCCTAGCTCAGCTGTCATTGATTGCAAGCAATCTGGTCCTATCAAACTATTTTCACGGTAAACGGAGAACCTTTCAAAATGTGTCTAAAGAGAAAGGTAATTGCATATGGTCCACCATTTGTTCCTTTTGATTTGGCAAGTATTCTGATCCATCAATTGTGGATACCTCATAAATCTTGCACTACAACTTTTCCTCATCTTGTACAAACCATTTCCTGGCAGCTATCAAACAAAACTCCTCTCGCCGCATATACAAGATTGTTGCTTCTAGTGGTTCTTGATGAAGAGGATTCACAATTTAGGTTGGAGAAACTTTTGACTTTGTGACTCTGCGGTCTGCGCACCAAGGAACTATGAGAAGTCAGACAACTACTACTCAACCTTTTCTCCAATTTACTTAGCCATTTGCAGGTTTTCATGGAAAATAAATTTGTGAAGTAAATTAGCAGCAAGAAAAGAGATTACACTGAACCATCCGCGGGGACGATATATGAAGTTCTTTTGTAAGTTTTCTAAAAAGGTTTTTTATTAATAGGTTTTAAAACATGAAATAAATCACCTATAAGAAACGCTAAAAATAGCGTCGGTCACAACACCAACACTAATTGATGTTGGCTGGACCGATGCAAAGTCCTCATTAATTTTAAAAACATCGTTTCATATGAGAAAAAAAAAGTAATGTCAGTCTGGCTGATGTTAATTCACGTCTCTTAAGCGCACTCAAATGACGGACACTAATGATATAATCCAAATCCTCTAGGTCGATATATGGTAAATAAAATGCAAATAATAAATAAAAGGCTTAATTGCAACTTTTGCCCCTGACGTATACCAATTCCACGATTTTAGTCCCCCACCTAATTTAATTACATGGATGGTCCCTGACTTTGCTGGCTGTCTGCAACGTTGGTCCTGCCGTTTATTTGTTAACAGAGGATGCTTACGTGGATGTCCAATTGGAGAGAGAGAAAGAAGGACTGAAGAGAGAGGGAAGCATGTGAGTTGCACGTGAGACCTTCAACGATCATATTCTACCCTCTTCCTCCTTAAAAAACAGAGCACCGTGAGGAAGATGTTTCGAAGCTTGAGATTGAGCGAAAAGTGAAGAGATAAAGAACGAACGAGTCCCTGGAGGCGAGGAAGAAGGTTGAATCAGTTGCTGGTCTCTTTCTCTCTCCAATTCGACTTCCACATCAGCTAAGTGACCATCCACATAAACCTCCTCCATTAACAAATAAACGGTAGGACCAACGTTGCAGACAACCAGTAAAGTCAGGGACCATCCGTGTAGTTAAATTAGGTGAAGGACTAAATTCGTGGAATTGGTAAACGTCAGGGACCAAAGTTGCAATTAAGCCTAAATAAAATGAGGATTAGGGTTGTCCCATTCCTCAAATTCTCACTCTCTCACTTTCTCTGCCCCTCATCCTCTGTGTCCACGTCATCCTTGCAACCTCCTCCTCCCTCAAATCATCCTCCTCCTCTAGTGATGTCTTCATTTCCTGCTCTTCCTCGTTTTAATTGTATCATATATCAAATTGACCATAAACTCTAAAATATTTAAAAATAATATGAAGATTTGATGATTTTATGTATATGAAAATTGAAAGAATAACCAAATTTGTTTAATTTTAAAAGTAGAGGTACATGTTAAGCTCGAAAAAATATAGGGACCAAAATTACAAATGTTCAAACTAAAAGACTAAAAATGTAATTAATCTTGTTTATGGGTTACTTAACTTGCATTCAACCAAATTGATATTTTTCTTATTTTATATTAAAAAAAAATCATCCTAGTGTGAGAGTACCCACAAAATACATCTATACATTTTTACACTTTTTTAAAAATAATTCTATATGAACTTACTATTTAAGAAAAATCCTTTTTAAAATTTAGTTTTACGATACAATTCTCAGACACAAACTCATTCTTTCAAACTTAATTCTACTAAACTTAATTTTTATAAACTTTTTGAAATTAATAAACTTAGTTAAATTGACCAAACTTAGTTCTACTAAATTAAAAACAAACTCTGGTCTTCAGTGCTATTTGATTTACTTAAAGAGGGAATAAAATATTTGGGTTTAACGGAAGGACTAAATTTGCCTGACCCAAATCATCCAATGTAGTCAAAAGGTGGGGCTAGAAATATTTAAGATTTGAGTGGCAACTCAGTCTGACTAGGCATGCACTTGGTGCCAATTATAATTTTTCTGTTAACTAAAACTAGAAGTAAAACTGTTATTAATAATTAATAGCATGTCTAAATTAACAACTTATATTAATCAGTGGTGCCTTAATCAGTATATAAACGAGCGACATATCTTAAGAATTTAAGTGTGCGTTGTAGCTTCACATTAGTTAAAAATGACTAATTAACATAAAAATAATTTATAAGATTGGATAAAGATATGATGCTTCATGCTTGGTCTTTTGAATGATGTAACTCTTCAATGTTAACTCAATTGCTGCAGACTCTGCTATTTTTGGCTCTCCGTGTCTCCCTTCTAACCGCAATCGCATACAGGATGTAAAAGGCTTCAATATACTGCAGCCGTCTCTTTATTTTAAATAACATCCGTAGAATTTGGAGAATTTGTTCTTGGAGTTGATATAGCCACTGAATTGGGTGCTGCAGCTAGTAATGTCTGCAATGGAAACGGATCTCATATGACATATGCCCCTTCTCACGCGCACTTTGCCGTATTAGGAAGCGAAAAGAAAAATATATGACTCGTTTGGTACGCCGTATTATGCATAATAATATAAGCTTATACAATACATTATGAGTTTATCCATTGTTTGATGATGACATTGTATTGTATAAACTTATCCATCAAATCCTCTTATACGTTAAAATGACGTATTATTTAATCCATCATGTGAGTGATGGATAAGGCATGATAAGGTTGTGACGTATATAAGTCACCATCACCACCACCCTCCATTGCTGCCAACTTACACCACCATTGGCCCCACCACCGCCACCGGTGTTGCCGCCACCACCCGATCACCACCGCCGCCGCCACTACCGCCCTACCGTCACCACTGGTGTTGCTGCCACCACCACCACCACCATCGTCCTACCGTCACCATCGACACCACAACCACCACCCTATCGCCACCACCACCATAATCGTCGCTACCACTCTATTGCCACCACCGATACCACAACCACCTCCATATCGCCACCACCACCACCATTGCCTCCCCCCTCCACCGTAGTTGCCACCCTACCGCAGCCGCCACCGCCTTACCACCACCACCACCACCCTATCATCGCCACCACCACAACCACCATCGCTGCCACCACCACCACCAACCTATCTCCACTGTCACCACTACCGCCACCGCCACCAACCTACCACCATTGCCACCACCACCACCAACCTACCACCACTTCCATCACCACCGCCACCACCGTTATAATCACCTCCATATTCGATTTTTATTATATATCATTATTCAATACTTCACTAAACATGAAATTGCATTAATTTAAACGATATGGTAAATTATACAGAGTATGGCCCAACGCTGGATAGTATAAGAAAGTTATCAGGGCTTATACTATCAGGCCTAATACTATCAGGTCTTATACTATCATGCCTTATACTATACATCGCACCAAACGGGCCCATAGACTTTTGAAATTGGTTTCTCATAACATGGAATAGTTTATGATTAATCAGTTTAACCGTTTAACTTCTTGATTTGACTAATAGTTTACACCAAGTGAGATACTTTTTTCACATTAATTTTAGTCCTTAAATACTATTTTAACAAATTTAAGTTTTACAGGTTTTAATCCTTATAGTTTCATTTATTTAGATTTTGGTCCTTATGTTTTTAGAGATTTTAATTCCTATATTTTTATTTATTTTTAATCTGAACTATTTATTTCTTATTCATTTTAACTTTGAATTTATATTTTTTAGTTTGCCAAAACAAACAACCCCAATTTCATGTAATGAATTTGTCCCTAACAGTTTTAAATCTAGTCCAACTTATTGGCGAATATTGCTCGTTCGTGTATGGAAAATTCAAACAAAATACATATTTTTTCAGGAGCTCAACTCCTAAAAATTTCAAGATTAAGGAGGATTGCCTTGGAACAATATTGGGATGAGTGACCTCCTAAGAAGAATTCTGAAGGATAAAGTATGCGAGATCAATACTAGTATATTCTAACTTTTAAGTTTTATGCAACTTGCAAATTGTTACTACCAGGGGCGGAGTCAGAATTTTGACATCAGGGGGGCCAATTAGATCAAACAAAGCCTTTATATATGTATATTTGAAAACACTTTACAAAATTATAGTGTACAATAGTAAAACGATGTTGTTTATTTCCACCGTGATTTTGGTTCACCATGCTTTTTGGTCGTTTATCCAAAACACACTCTGATTTAAAAGAAGAAAAAATATTTTTTCCCACAAATACAATAGTATATTTTGAAAGAATCACATTTTTCATTAAGTATGTTAAGGAGAAAAATGTAAACATAATTAAATATGTTATAAGTCTGAAAACGTAATAAATGAACTTTTTAGTAATTTTATATCTAAAATTAATTTAACTTTAATTTATTTTATCCGAATAACATTCAATTTTTAAAATTTTACGTATGATTTTCATAAATAAAAAATTCAATCTTTTATCATTCTTTTTATCAAATTTCATTATATCAAACATACTTTTATCGAAAGATGATCCAAATGGACTCCACATGTGTAAATCAAATGATATAATTGACTTTTTATAAGTAGAAGAAATGTATAACATATAATTAATTTGAGTATGAAAGATATTACCAACTTATAATTTTGCGAAAAGTAAAAGTCAAAATAAATAATAACTCAACAAATGTGTTTGTTTTCTTAAAATGATACTCTATATTCATATATCACTACCACAAAAAAGGGCTTGGGTAGCGGTTCCCTTCAGTGTTGGGTAGCGGTTAAGTGTGTGATGCTGAACTCAGCGTTGCTAAATTTGGGTAGCGGTTCCAAACCGCTACTCAATTAAAATTTAGGTAGCGGTTCCAGGAACCGATTCCTATCGCTAAACATTAGCAGCGCTTGCAACCGCTACGCACGTGTGAAATGTTTTTCCTGGAACCGCTACCTAACTCGTTTTTTTTTTTTTTCAATCGCTACCTACACATTAGCAGCGGTTATATCCGCTACGCAGGTAGGGTAATATTTTATAGGAACCGCTACCTTACTCTTTTTTTTTTTTTTTTTAAATCGCTACCTACACATTAGCAACGGTTATAATTGCCACCTTTACTCTTTTTTTGTTTTTTTGTTGACAGTCCATTTTTTTTTAACAGAAACCAATAAATTCTTATTTTGACGGAATAAACCAATAAAATTAGAGCAATGCTAATTTCATAGTTGATACTCAATCCATATATTTGCTGAAACCATAACAAATTCCATATAGTTCTGAGATCTCAAATAAATTCTACCCACAAACTAAATAAACAGACATTGATTGTAAACTACACTTAGAAACCGAATTAATTAAAAATTGTCCATAAACAAATTCCATAGATCTAAGATCCCGGAAACCAGATACCAACAACTACATTGTAAGTGGCAATCCTCTCATGGTAGGCATAGTCTATTACCATTTCTCCAAATGAAACAACCAGTGAACTTGTTTCTTTGCAGTTAGTCTTCCTTCTCAGTAGCAAAGGCAACATAGAACTTCCATTCAGCAGCAAACCTCTTTTTTCCTGGCATCAAAAACTTATCTGTTAGAATTATTTAGATTAGATAAAGATATATAAAAATAATCACCATTTAAGTTACATTACTTGTATTCTAGAAGCTGGAATATGTGCATAAATTGCAAAGTTTAACAAAAAAAACTAGCACAGTGGATCAATATATCATACAAATGACAGCCATATAGGAAGCATGAGAACAATAATTTGAAAGACTAAGATAATTACAACAGTATCTTATCTTATATATTAAAGTCTACACATAAAAGTATTTAGACAATTAAAACCAACTAGCAATCAAACAATCAATCAACCACACCAACACAACCAACCGGCATCATGAATCTGAATCAGAACTTTAAAGACACACCCCACATCTACCACCAAAACAATTAACATTGGCTCTTGACAACACCACCCCTATCACGCATTGTCAAACTTTCAACACAAGAGACTTTGGCCATGCTACAAAAGCACCTAATGCATCTCATATAAGCCGGGCCACACAATTGTGTCTCTCTAACTAAATGAATAGTTAGATGAACCATTATGTCAAAGAATGAAGGTGGAAAATACATCTCAAGCTCACACAAAGTAACAATAATTTCATTCTGTAACGCCGGCAACTTATCAGGATCAATGGTCTTGCTACAAATAGCCTTGAAGAAGAAACATAACTTTGTTATGCTACCTCGCACCTTTTTGGGTAAAATGGAGCGTATAGCAACGGGTAGAAAATTCTCCATGATTACATGACAATCATGAGACTTGAAGTTCTTCAACTTCAGGTCTTTCATCGATACAAGGTTTCTGATATTTGATGAGTATCCCTCTGGAACTTTCACACATTAAGAAAATCACAAAAAACAATTTTCTCATTTCTGGATAAAGTGTGAGCAGCTGGAGGGAGATATGTACGTTTTCCCTTTTGCACCGGTTCTAGTTCAGTTCGTATACCCATCTTAAGCAAGTCTAGCCTCGCATTGATGCTATCTTTAGTCTTTCCCGGAACATGCAATAATGTAACAATTACACTATCACATACATTCTTCTCAATGTGCATGACATCAAGAAAATGTCGTACGTGTAATGATTTCCAATATGGCAATTCAAAGAAAATTGATTTTTTCTTCCAACCCAGTGAGGGAAGTTCTTTAGCGAAATCCTTACCAAATTTACAGTCCAAGTATTTCACTTTTTCAAATAGACCATCACCATCCAATGGCACAGGAGCTATTCGTTCTTCTGAGTTCCCATTGAAAGCTTTCGTCCATGTCCGATACTGATGATTAAGATGCAAAAATCTACGGTGAGCGAGATAAACAGTCTTCTTACCATGTTCCAACCAGATTGAATCTGTACCATCTTCACATATAGGGCATGCACATTGTCCTTTAACAGTGTATCCTGACAAATTACCATAAGCTGGAAAATCATTAATAGTACCAAACAACACAGCTCTTAGTGTGAATTTTTCTTCCTTAAACCTGTCATACACCTCCACACCGACCTCCCATAGTTGTTTCAAGTCCTCAATTAGAGGAGTCAAGTACACGTCTAAATCATTCCCCGGTTGTTTGGGCCCAGAGATTAACATAGTCAACATCATATACTTGCGCTTCATGCATAGCCATGGAGGTAGATTATAAATCATCAACATCACTGGCCATGTACTGTGGGTGCTACTTTGATTGCTATGTGGGTTAATTCCATCAGTTGATAGTGCAAGGCGTAGGTTCCTTACTTCTTCCCCAAAAAGAGACTCATCATCATCAATGATTCTCCATTGAGGTGAATCTGCTGGGTGTCGAAGCTTTCCATCATCAATTCTTCCTTCTGCATGCCATCTCAGGTTCTTTGCATCTTCTGCGCTATTGTACATGCGCCTAAACCTCGGTATTATGGGAAAATACCATGCCACCTTTGCTGGAGATGATTCATTTTTCTTATACCGGGGGGCTGTACATCGAGGGCACGTCTTTAACGTTGCATATTCATTTCGAAACAAGATGCAATCTTTTGGACAAGCATGTATTCTCTCATAGCTCAATCCAATTGAACAAAGCATTTTTTTAGCCTCATATAATCGGTTAGGAAGCACGTTATCCTCTGGAAGCATATCTTTCAAGAGAGTTAGTAACTTCGTGAAGCTCTTGTCAGTCCATTCGTTGCCGGCTTTCAAGCTATACAGTTGTAACACTGCTGACAATCTTGTGAATTTAACGCATCCATCATATAATGGCGTCTCTGCATTAGTTTTCAACCTATCAAACATCTGTGGACACTCTCTGAAATCTTCTTCAACCCTGTTCACGATCTCTTCAACACGATCGCCCTCATATGCATTTGTCTCGGCATCAACATTGAGAGTATGACTCACGTTAGCCTCCAAATTACTAGATTCATGTCTTCTCTCCCCATGCTTTGTCCAGCAGGTATAACTTTCATCAATTCCAAATCGTAGTAAATGCTCTTCCAACTCAACTACATTAACTCGCCTTGAATGACAACAATCTAAACACGGGCATATTATACTATTGCAGTCCGTAGCATGCTCAACTGCAAATGCGATAAACTCTTTCACTCCATTCTCATATTCGTTCGACAAACGGTTGGTAAACATCCACTTTCGATCCATACTTTTTTTTAATCTATCAAAAATATAAATTAATCACGACTACTTGTAAAAAAAGCATAGACTAATCTAGAAGGTAGGGAATATGTGCAAAAAAAAACTTTCATCTTAAAAAACCCAAATTTTGAGAAAATGACATCTTTCATAGTACTTGGTTATATGGCTACCTAGCTGTCTCTCTTTTAACTTTCATCTTTGTAATTCAGGTTCCCTCTGATACGATTGTCCTACACGATGCTGGGACAAGAGGTTCGACAATCGCTTAACAATAAACAAAACTTAACAACAAAACAATAACACTCAGAAGTTGTTAACCCAGTTCAGTGAAAACTTTCACCTACGTCTGGAGGGTTTGCACCCAAAGAAAGGAAATCCACTATCTCAAGATTCAGGAATTACAGACACTCATGAACACCTCAGTTCATAGTTCACTTCCTAATCTACCCAGTGTATTTCTACTTAGAATCTCAACCTAAGTATGAGAGCCCCTCTCACTTCCTCTCAATCACTGCCACAATGATTGGTAAACACAATGAACAATCAGAGTTTGAATGTAATCAAACAACACAGAACCCTTCTTTGCTTTATAGAATCAGTGAGCAAAGAGGATTCACAAATAACAAAGGACGAAGCACAATAACAAATCCTAAAACACTCAATCTCTCTTTCAGCTTCGGTAGTCTTCACGTTTTAGGTCTTCATCCTTTTATAGACTTCAGCAGCGGTAGCATGGGCTTTAGAGTTAGCACGGGCTGAAGAAACAGATTCCAATAACAGCAATTTGAAAACGTAATCTTAATAGATTCGGTTTCTTACTGCACAAGTAAAGATAGAAATCAATCTTTTAACAAAGATTGTTTCAACAAATAACAACCCAACAACTAAAACCCTTCTGAGATAGTTACTTGCTCCTCAAGTAACTCAAAACATATCTTCAACAAATCTTCAGAAGGCCCAAAACAGAAACACGAGCTGAGGACTGATGTCCTAGCCTCACGAGGTCAGATGCCACACGGCATCTGCTTCGACAATCAGTTGTTTTGACAAAATGCAAGGCAACATGTTCCAACAATCTCCCCCTTTGTCAAATTTTGTCTAAAACAACTCACAATCAGAGAGGATAAAAAACTAGAGAGACAATTCTCCCCCTTAGTCAGAGCTCCCCCTCAAACTGATGCATCTACACAACCAACTACCATACTTCAGAAGACATAGTCGGAACAACCACTTAGCAGCACAAACACAAAACCAAAGGTACAATCAGCCTTAGCACATGATGACACCAAAATAGATTAGCTTGAACATCATCGTATCAGAAATACTACCATCTGAAGCTGGCAGCACATACCCAGAAGTACAGCTAACAGAAATACTGCTCATCAGAAGCACCGTCAGAAATACCGCTCATCAGAAGTAACATTTCAGAAAACAAACATAGCCATCGTCTTGAACTTGTCTTCAGACCAGAGCTAACACTATCAGAACACACATAGCACAGTAGAAACAGAAGCAACTTCACCTAACTTCTGAGAACATGAACATCTGAACCAAAACAAACTTCTGGAGGGTTGTAATCTGCGAACATCTGAACAGAACCAACTTCCACTAACTTCTGAACATAAACAACTTCTGAACCACAAACTTCTGAACATAAACAACTTCTGAACCACAAACTTCTGAAAATAAACAACTTATGAACCACAAACTTCTGAAAATAAACAACTTCTGAAAACACTGTTCACACACTTCTGAAACTTCAAAAACAGCTGAAAACATCTGTCACTTAAACATCTGAACAAAACACATGCATACTAGCAACTACTCCCCCTTTTTAGCACAAATTTGCAAAGGGTGCACGAATACAGCAGAAACAAAACAAACTAGTCTTCAGAACTGGAGTCCTTTCCTGCACTACACTCTTCAGATCCTTCCTCCTCTTCATTACTCACATTCGGAGCAGCAGCACGGTGTTCACCATCTTGACGTTCTTCTTCCTGTAGCTTGAGTAGCAACGCATCAACTCTGAGCTTCCTGGCAGTGCTCACCCTGATTGTCTCCTGCAAGGCCTTGGAAACCTCCAGTAATTCAGCAATGATGGCTGGCCTTAGCGTCAGATTCAGTCACAGGAGGAGCAGATGTCCTGCTGGTTGGTAAGGCAATGTCTAGAACATGTGACTCCATAAACAAACGGTGATCCAAAGTGATTGGAACTCCACGAGACATAGCCACATCATCTGCCCTCAGAATCTGAGGATGTTGCTTTAAGATTATCTCAGTAAGAAGTGAAGGAAATGAAACAGGCAGCTTCACAGCACAAGTATCAGCATGCTTCAATGTCTGCTCAAACACAAAAGTTCCAAAGTCAAAGGCCATAGACTTGCCAATCCTATAGATCAATTTGGCAAGCGTTGCAGAAACACCAGAAGTATGTTGAGTAGGAACCCAATTCACTGCACCAATCCGGTTAAGAATAGCATACTTCACACTCAGATTTCCAGTAGACAACAACTTTTTGCTGGGCCACTTCTTCACATGACCGGCAGTAAGCTCCTTGGCAACATCATCCATGGACACTTCTTCATCAACAAATTCAATAGCACTCCGTCCAAGTGCTTGATTGATCACAGCAGGGGAAAACAATACACATTCAGCCCGTACATAGACTTTTCTGAACTCTGCACTATCAGGAAGTCCCACATCAACAGAGAGATTCACCAGGAACTCTCTCACAAGCTTCTCATAGCACCTTCCAACATTCTGAATAGTCTTCATCAGACCTGCTTTCTCAATAAGTGCAATAACATCTCTGCATTCAAGAACATCAGAACCAACATCCCTTTCCTTGGCCATTCTTCTCTTGCAAACAAACTTCCACTTCTGAACATTCTCTTCTAAGTGGAAGGACACTCTATCAATAGGGACATCAGGAACATTCTGAGGAACACGCTTACCAGAAAACTTCTTTTTATCAGAAGATCGAATGTCCTGAACACCGACTTCAACATCTGACTCAGAGTCTTCAACTTCAACTGGAATCTTCCTCTGCTTCTTCTCAGTGGGAGCCTTTGCTTCCTTTTGCTTCCCCTTACTCTTCACACTGGCCTGTCTGGATTTCTTTGATGGAGTAGGTGTGATCTCAGGAGAAGAAATCCTTCTTTTCTTCTTCATTCTCGCAGCAACACTATCAGCAAAAGTCCCAGTCAGAGGAACATCATCAGAAGCATCATCAGAGATTTTCTGAACAGAGGCTGGATCAGCATCCTTCGACGAGGATGAAACAGAGATATTAGGCGTGGTAGCATCGCCTGAATTTTCATGAGAAGTGGAATCCTTTCCAGGAGTTTCTTGAGCAGAACTTCCCTTAGACCCAGTTGTCTCAACATCAGCCACAACATCAGGCACAACATCAGGAGGCGATTTCACTGGAGAATCTTCATCATTGATTTCTTCTTCGTCAGGAACATCCTCAAGGATAGGAACATTCGGAGCTTTGCTATTCTTGACCTGTGATTTGTAGACCTTACACGTTGGGTTTCTTGATCGCATCTTCTTGGAGGCTTTCTTGGACACAGAAGACGGTTGAGAAGGATCACTCTTCAAACCCATACACTTGACTCCTTTAGCAGTTCTTTCAATCTTGGCCTTGACAGATTCCTTCTTTCCTGAACTTTGAGACATGACGAATCGAGAGGAAATACAAGCAAAGTACAGAACAATGAAACAGATTTGCAAATCAGAGATGATGAGTCTTGAAGAAGATAGATGCACAAGCGGTTGAGAGAACACAATTTGCCCGTTGGAGGTAGTTATAGGAAATGTGAACCATGAAGTAACTTTCTCTCTGCTGATGTCACAACGGCTGTTAATGATGACCAAGAATAAACTAGCCGTTGACACACTAGGGCACGCTAATTGCTATGCATCAGAAAGACAAATCCCTAGACTTCCTCTTAATTTTTCAAAAGTGATAGCATCAAGGGGTTTTGTGAAAATATCAGCCAACTGCTTGTCAGTTGTCACATGCTCCAAGTTGACAATTTTATCCTCCACCAAGTCTCTAATGAAATGATGTCTAATATCAATATGCTTGGTCCTGCTATGCTGTATGGGATTCTTGGAAATATTGATTGCACTGAGATTGTCGCAGTACAATGTCATGACATCCTGTTCAACATCATACTCTTTCAACATTTGCTTCATCCACATGAGTTGAGTACAACTACTTCCGGCTGCAATATACTCTGCTTCAGCTGTAGACAATGAGACACAATTCTGCTTCTTGCTAAACCATGAAATCAAATTATTCCCTAGGAAGAAACATCCACCAGATGTGCTCTTTCTATCATCTGCACTACCGGCCCAATCTGCATCACAGAAACCAACTAAAGAAGAATTTGTATCATGAGTATAGAGAATACCATAGTCACTCGTGCCATTGATGTACTTGATAATTCTCTTGACTTGTAGCAGATGACTAGCCTTAGGAGCTGCTTGAAATCTTGCACATACACCAACTGCAAAGGTGATATCTGGTCTGCTAGCAGTGAGATATAACAAGCTTCCAATCATGCTTCTATAGAGACTTTGATCAACATCTTCTCCTTGCTCATCTTTGGACATCTTGATGTGTGTAGCAGCAGGAGTTCTCTTGTGACCAGCCTTTTCAAGACCAAATTTCTTGACTAGGCCTTTAGCATACTTACTCTGAGATAGAATCCTCCATTTGTTTGACTTGTAGTCCTAGAAAATAGTTCAATTCACCAACTAGGCTCATCTCAAATTCAGATTTCATTTGTCGGACGAAATGCTCCACCATTGAGTTTGACATTCCTCCAAAGACAATGTCATCCACATAAATCTGTGCTATCATGAGCTTACCTCTGTCATTCTTCACAAACAGAGTTTTATCAATTCCACCCTTGCTGTACCCATTGCTTACAAGAAATTCAGTTAACCTTTCATACCAAGCCCTAGGTGCTTGCTTCAAACCATACAAGGCCTTCCTCAACTTGTACACATGATCTGGATGATGCGGATCTGTAAATCCTTTAGGTTGTTCAACATAGACTTCTTCATTCAAATAACCATTCAGAAAAGCACTCTTCACATCCATCTGATAAAGTCTGAACTTCAAAAGACAAGCAACACCTAACAAGAGTCTTATAGATTCCAGTCTAGCTACTGGAGCAAAGGTCTCATCAAAATCAACTCCTTCTATCTGAGTATATCCTTGAGCAACAAGCCTTGCTTTATTCCTTGTGACTGTTCCAGCTTCATCTGATTTGTTCTTGAAGATCCACTTAGTGCCAATGATGTTTACTTCTTCAGGTCTAGGCACTAACTCCCATACTTCATTTCTTCTGAACTGCTCTAGCTCTTCTTGCATAGCATTTATCCAGTATTCATCAGTGAGAGCTTCATTAACATTCTTGGGTTCTATCTTAGAGATGAAACAACTGTGAGCAATTATACTTCTGGATCTGGTAGTCACCCCTTCTTGAAGATTACCAATAATGTTTTCTTGAGGATGATTCTTCTGAACCCTGATTGATGGAGCTTTGTTTGTTGTGATATCTTTGTCTTCCTTTTCATCAGCACTTGTTTCTGACTCATTGTCGAGGGCGGTTGCTGGAGCATTAGCTGGAACATCAGCACCATCATCATCTTCATTCAGAACTGCTTCTTCCTTCTTGCTTGGTTCATCATCCACAGTCACATTCACAGATTCCATCATGGTCCTTGTGCGAGAGTTAAAAACTCTATAAGCTTTGCTGTTCATAGAATACCCCATGAAAATTCCTTCATCACTTCTAGGATCAAGCTTCCTCATAGGATCACGATCTGCAAGAATATAACATTTACTTCCAAATATGTGAAAGTATTTTACAGACGGCTTTCTACCTTTCCATAGCTCATATTGTGTAGAGGATGTCCCTGCCCTGATGGTGACTCTATTATGTATGTAACAAGCAGTACTCATGGCTTCAGCCCAGAATTGGTGTGGAATCTTCTTAGCATGTAACATTACTCTAGCTGATTCCTGGAGAGTTCTATTTTTCCTTTCAACAATTCCATTCTGCTGTGGAGTGATGGGGGCAGAAAATTCATGGCTAATACCTTCAGTTCCACAGAACTCCAAGAATTTTGAATTCTCAAACTCTCTTCCATGATCACTTCTGATTCTTACAATCACACAGTCCTTCTCATTCTGAAGTCTCAAACATAAATTCTTGAATATTTCAAAAGTCTCTGATTTTTCTCTCATAAATTCAACCCATGTATACCTTGAAAAATCATCTACACAGACAAACACATACCTTTTTCCTCCCAAGCTTTCAACCTGCATGGGACCCATGAGATCCATGTGAAGCAATTCCAGAACCTTCGTCGTGGTCTGATGCTGGAGCATCTTGTGTGGCACCTTGGTTTGCTTACCAATCTGACATTCTCCACATAGCTTTCCTTCTCCCAAGCTCAAATTGGGCAATCCCCTTATTGCTTCATCAGCAATGATCTTTTGCATGCTCCTGTAGTTGAGATGTCCTAGTCTTTGATGCCATACATTCACCTCATCTTCTTTAGTTAACAAACATATGGAAACATGAGCTTTTTCTTCTGATGTCCACATGTAACAGTTGTCCTTTGATCTGACTCCTCTCATCACAACTCTCTCATCGTCAGTGGCGGTGTAAAAAAAAACACACTTTTTAACTCGAATAATTCATTATACATTTACAATTTGGTAAGAAATATTGTGGCATAGAAAATAACATTTTCTTAGCATAGATCAGTCGTATATGTTAAGTCTTGCAAACTTTACATTTCAGATGTCAAATTTTGAGTGTGAAGTGTGTGTTTTAGATGTCCCACATGTTTTTGGGGTAGAGCTAAGCTAATCCAAATTCTGAGACTTGCATTCCTTTACTTTTATTTGTTTTAGGGTGAGATGAGATGAAAGGAAGAGAATAAAAAGGAGTTATGGTAGCGCGAGAACAACTCTCTCCGTTTGGTTTGCACCAACGAGAGAGAGAGAGAGAGAGAGAGAGAGAGAGACATGGGCCCTACCATCTTTTCTAATCTCCTAAACTTTGAAAAGAAACATAACTCGGCAACGCGTGTTAGGCTTTTTTTCCGAATTTTTACGCATAACTTTGGCGGTGTAATATATATATATATATATATATATATATATATATATATATATATATATAATTCGGTAAAAAAACCTTGTAGCATAGAAAATAATATTTTATCTTTCCACTCTCCGCAAACAAACAAAAATGAGATATGATTGACCTCATTATTTCTCTTATCTCTTGCTACTTTAATTTTTTTCATACCAAACCACCTACAAACTCTACTCTCTTTCTCACAATTTTCTTTCCACTATCTTCTTTCTTCCTACTTTCTTTCTATATTTCTCCCCTTCAAACTAAATACACAGTAAAATGAAGAATTTTGATTTATTCGCACCACAATTTCCCTACCATATATTTTTCACTTATTTTGTCTTCCTATCTCTCTTACTTCTCTATCATGTCATCTATCATTTCTCTTTTTTTTTTTTCTAGGTGGATGTGTTGTTTGAGTGTGAATTAAAATCTATTCTAAAAGAAGAAAAAAACAGGGATGTGACGGAACAGCCCCTTCAGAATTCCAATAATAACGCCAATTTGTGAACAATAACCTCCACCGATAGGGACAGACACCTGCCATTGCTGCCATGGTTTTCCCTCTCTATAAATACAGAGCTACGCAGATCCTCTTCATCACAGAAAACCAAGTGAGCTCTTCTACTCTTCGCGTCTCAACTCTCCACTGCAACAATGGGTGTGAGCACCAATGGCAATAGAGTTGACTCCTTCACCACCACCATCAAATTCCAAGCTGAGATAGCAATGCCGCCGTTGGAAATCCACAAGGTTCGCCTGCCACCGGAGCGCACCACCCTGCAGAAACTCCGGCACAGGCTCTCTGAGATCTTCTTCCCTGATGATCCACTTCACAGGTTCAAGAACCAAACATGGCTCATGAAGATTTACCTTGGGCTTCAGTACTTGTTCCCCATTTTCCAATGGGCCCCTGAGTACCACCCTACCCTCCTCCGCTCCGACATCATCTCCGGTCTCACCATTGCCAGCCTCGCCATTCCTCAGGTCACTAAATTTTCCTAACTTCAGTAACCGTTAAAGTCTCACATTGACTAGAAATATGTTCTGCTCGCCCAAAGCTATGTCATAGTTGTAGTCACAATTGCATGCATGTGCTGTGCCTTTGCTTTTTGGCAAAAATTGGAAATGTAAGTTAAGATTTCATTGAATTTATCTCTCTTTTTTTTTTTTTTTTTTTTTGCAGGGAATCAGTTATGCAAAGCTTGCAAACTTGCCTCCTATTATTGGATTATGTTAGTAATTATCCTCTGTTTCTGCAGGGCATTGAATTGTTTTGTTTTGTATGCATTGTCAATCTTTTAATCTGAAATATGATTATGGATATCGTGCAGATTCAAGTTTTGTGCCTGCTTTGATATATTCCCTGCTTGGAAGTTCAAGACATCTTGCTGTTGGTCCTGTTTCCATTGCATCTTTGGTGATGGGATCAATGTTAAGCGAATCAGTTTCTTATAACCAAGATCCAATTCTGTATCTGAAATTGGCTTTCACTGCCACTTTCTTTGCTGGTTTATTCCAATCTTCTCTGGGTATACTAAGGTATTAAATTAAATCATGCCCCCGCTGAATATAGTTTCTTTTTTATAGGAGAAAATAACATAACATCATGCCTCACTTGACATAGAACAGACATTACTAGAGGGGAGGGGGAAAAAATATCAAAATTCACTGGCAACAAATTCCTTTTCTTATTTTTTGTTAAAAAAAGTTGAGTTGAATCTTTGGGAATTTGAAGGCTAATTTTTTATTGGCAAGTTATATTTTAATGATTGAAAAAATAACCTTTGATGGTGTATACAGGTTAGGCTTTGTAATTGATTTTCTCTCAAAGGCAACACTAGTGGGTTTCATGGCTGGTGCAGCGATCATTGTGTCACTACAACAACTCAAAGGGTTGCTTGGAATAGTTCACTTCACCGGCAAGATGCAAATAATACCCGTAATGGTCTCTGTTTTCAAGCATAGGGACGAGGTATGTATTTTTTTATTTTTATATTCTTTCCAATACTACAGAAAAAAAATTGAGAATTTTTTAAAAGGACGGCTACAATTTAATCTATATATTTTGTAATTATCTTTTTGCAATTTTAAATCTGACGGCTAACATTCTAATAGCACTTATTCTGTTTTAACAAATATAAGAATTAACCACTTTCAAAAAAAAATCAAATATAAGAATTAACACTATCAATGAGACTGCTAACGCTATTTTCTTTAAGATATTCTTTGCTTTTGACTTTTATGTTAAGAGATCAGATTCCAATTATTCATGAAGTGAAATATGGAATAGCTAGGCCATTAAGGGCCACTTTCAAATGTTTTTGTCCAAGTGATGCACATTTTAGCATAATTAAATATGCATATATGCTCATTTAATTTTTTTGAGAAACTTTGTGCAGTGGTCATGGCATACCATTTTATTGGGAATCAGCTTCCTGGCCTTCCTGCTTATAGCAAGGCAAATTGTAAGATTATTTTATCTTGCATATACTAATAACATGTATCATATGGGATTAGGATCCTCTCGTGTACTGCGTGTCTATTTTAAACACAAAATTGCGAAATGAGAAAACAGTAGGTTTTCACATGAGAGAATCCTTATTCGTCTGCTCTTTTTTATGACAATTCACCTGATTCTTAAGATCTGAAAATTCTGTATGGTTGCAACAGAGCTTGAGGAAGCCAAAATTGTTCTGGGTTTCAGCAGCTGCCCCATTGGCTTCAGTTATTCTGTCTACCATTTTAGTCTCTTGTTTGAGAAATAAGACCCATACAATTGCAATTGTAAGAAAGGACACTCTAACTTGGTTATTTTAAGCACACAAGAGATGCTATTTCTTCCTAGTAACACTTTGTTTTGTGTTTTCTCTGGCAGATTGGTGAACTGCCAAAGGGACTTAATCCACCATCATCAAACATGTTATACTTCAATGGTCCTTATTTGGCCCTCGCTATCAAAACCGGACTTGTCACTGGGATCTTGTCTCTCACTGTAAGCTGTTTCAAACCTAGAAACATAACTGGTCATGAAGAAGTTTACTAAAGTTAATGTGTAAACTTTTTAAAAAAACATGGTGTCCACCTTAGGCTTAATAGCTTAACTCAACTGGAACTTCTGTTTCAGGAAGGAATTGCTGTAGGAAGAACATTTGCTGCACTTAGAAACTACCAAGTAGATGGAAACAAAGAAATGATAGCCATTGGTGTTATGAACATAGCTGGCTCTTGCTCTTCATGCTATGTCACAACAGGCAATGATTCTTCTCTCATTTGACCGTGTGAATTGTAGTTATTGAAGCAATGAACTTCTAAGAAAATATCCATTCTAATTTTAAAACACACTTGCAGGATCCTTTTCACGATCAGCGGTTAACTATAATGCCGGAGCACGGACAGCAGTCTCTAATATTATCATGGCTTCAGCAGTTCTTGTGACCCTTTTGTTTCTCATGCCTCTGTTCTATTACACTCCAAATGTTGTGTTAGCAGCCATTATCATCACTGCTGTTATAGGGCTAATAGATTATCAAGCTGCCTATAAATTGTGGAAGGTTGACAAGCTTGATTTCTTGGCCTGCTTGTGCTCCTTCTTTGGGGTTCTGTTCATTTCAGTGCCTTTAGGCCTTGGAATCGCGGTAATCTTGTAATTCACCAATCTGTTTCCCGTTATTACAAAGCTGAAAATATGCTAATGCTATGCAATTAAAACTTAATGACTTCGCCAAAATCTTCAGGTGGCAATATCAGTCTTCAAGATCCTGCTTCATGTCTCGCGGCCAAACACACTGGTTTTGGGGAATATACCAGGGACAACGATATTCCACAACCTTAACCAGTATAGAGAAGCTTTGAGGATGCCTTCATTTCTCATTTTGGCGGTTGAGTCTCCAATCTACTTTGCTAATGCAACTTACCTGCAAGAAAGGTTAGATAAGGCGAAAAGTAGTGTTAATTTTATGTGAAGTTTCAGTCTAGTTTTTTTCTGAGTGATTCTAAGATTCCAACAATCTAAGAGCTTCTCCTGCTATAGGATATTGAGATGGGTTCGCGAAGAGGAAGAACGTGTAGAAGCAAACAAAGAAAGTACATTGAGGTGCATAATTTTAGACATGACAGGCAAGTATTCCATTTCACTTGCAAAGTTTGTTATCTGAGTTTTGAGCATGGTTATTTGTATCGGTATTGCACGATACGTATGGCGATACGATACGAAAATCACCCCAATGATGCGTGTCCCATGAATGTATCTTTTTGTGTTCGAATCGCGTCCTGAATCGCATGAATTGCAAGTGTATCACATGTATTGTATTGTCAGGCGTATGACACGATTCGAACACAATCTGGAATTCGTTGAATCCGAGGTCAGGTCTCGCGACCCAGTTCGTGATTTAAACATTTCAGATGCTTTTTTAAAAAAAAAAAAATTGGTCAAGAATGTTGTTTCAACTATTTTTCCTAGAGATTAGGGAGTGAGACATTTAATTTCATTAAAAGTAAACCTAAAAATTGTTGTTGCTGCCACGTTTGTTTTCTTCTTCTGTTCATCACTGTTTCAGTTATTCTCTGCCTCCTACCAACGTTGGCTTTCTTCTTCTGTTCTTCACCGTTTCAATTTCAACAATTTTTTTCCTAGAAATTAGGAAGTTAGACATTTAGTTTGGCTTATGGCTTGGAACTAGGTTGAACTTGAACTTTGTGAGATAATTTTTCTTCTTATGGCTTGGATATTTGATTATTTTGAACTATATTTATATGGTATATTAGTATATTATTCAATTTATGACTTAATTTTTTGTGTGTCTGTATCTAATGATACAAGTTATGATATGATACGATACACATACACGATACGTATCTCGATTTGATAACCATGGTTTTGAGAACATTTTTGCTTAAAGATATTTCTTTTTCTTTTTCAGCTGTTACTGCCATAGACACAAGTGGGATAGACACTTTATGTGAACTTAGAAGGATGCTGGACAAAAGATCACTTCAGGTACTAACTGCAAAGTGTTACTTCTTCACCTCGTTCTCTTTCACTACACCACTCCACATGCTTCCGAAAAATAATTTTTGGAAGCTACCAATGGTGGTGCAGAGAAAATGAGGTGCAAAAAGTAACACCCTTCAACATTTTAAGACTTGATCCAGTTTTCTTTATATTCTTTACATTTTTAATTGATTGGTGCAGCTTGTGTTGGCAAATCCTGTTGGAAATGTGATAGAAAAGTTACACCACTCAAACATTTTGGATTCCTTTGGGTTGAAAGGAGTCTATCTCACAGTGGGAGAAGCTGTGGCTGACATTTCATCCCACTGGAAAGCTCAAGCTTAATTTCCACAGATGAATCTCAAGGACAAAGGGAGATCACGGCTTCTAACTTTCACCACAAAACTAACATTGGAAGTTTTTCGCCAACCTGCTGAGTACTTTGTTTTAGTAAAAAAAAAAAAACCTTGAAAATCAGGGTGTTTCATATCTCAGGATGTTATTTTTATGTCTTCTGTTACTTTTGTCCAATTTTGGCTTTTGTTAGAGAAAAAGAGCATCCAAGCTTGAAATATGGTGACGATGACTTTATTCTGTGGACATTAAGGATAAGTATGAATATATTTATTTTAAGAACAAAGAAAGAATTCAAGACGAGTGTTTGACTCTTCTTTTGCACAACTTTACATCACCAAATTGTGCACATTTTCCGATCATTTTTATGCCTTTATTTTCAAAATTTCAAGCTCATATTATGCCACTTTCATCAATAGAACTAGCACAAGCACATACTATTGGAGAACGCCATCGTTAGAAGCAGCGTTTCTAATGCCTAAAGTGTAAATCATGCAAGTTCTCTTGTAACTTAAACAAGGTTAATAACCATGGCTCTGTGATGAATGCATTGTGATTTAGATGTCATTCATTTAACGTGAAAATTATGAAATGCTATCATCGAAGTACAAGATTAATGGTGATTAGATGCACCATGACTTGATTGGCCACATAAAAGGATTAACACTGGAATGAAGAAGAATATTCATAATTCATATCTTAAACTAACAAAGGCCAATTCAGATATTCATCAAGGTGAACCAAAACATGATGTACCTTCTACAAATTATTGGTTAGAAACTAGTGTTACTATGCAACACTCAGCAATCAATATAGAGGGAGTCAAGAAGATCAAGCATGAACGTGAGGTACAAAATTATCAATCAAAAGAAGTTGAAATAAAAATCTGACTGAGGTTAACAATCCAATAAAAGGTAGTGCCATAGAACTAATATATATTTCCAAGATTTTACAGATCCAAGAACTCGCAAAAAGGGTAAAAAAGAATAGAAGCTCAATCAACTAAATGCATCATCTTAACCAAAAACACTTGGAGAGTTAAAAACGAAATAGAATCACTTACACTAAGACTTTCAGAATCTTCTGAACAATCATGTACCTAGTCTCGTCTGATTATCTATGTTTTACTCTATTGCAACTAACCAATAGAAAGGAAATGTAGGTCTTTCAATGGCATAGCAGAACTATGTACTTTATGAAGTTCATGGGCTTTATCTTGAAGATCATCCAATATATAGAAACAAAAGTTGTTACCATCCTGAGGCACAACTCCCTTCTTCAATGCAACACTTGAGTTCTACCAATCAAACATCTGCAAGGAACTCAACTATGTTAAATCGAAGGAATAGCCAACCAATACAAATATTGCTATTCAACACACCATTACGTCCACATAACGAAAATTATTAGTTAACAAATTACTCAGAGAGACGACAACTTTTACAATTTGCAATAGGATGGTCAAATTCAAATAACTATATACAACATTTGCATAAATTAAGTTTGTCCCTCTGAGTTTGACATCCTGAACAATATTCAGGCTTCTGAAACAGGTAAACACATAACCAAGGAGGATACAAAACATAATATATTGCAGATAAAAAATCTTCAAATAGCACATCTCCATTAACCAGCTAAACATCAATAAAGGAGGAAGTTCTTACTTGAACGTAATCGTGTTATTGGTATCTCCTGGAGTTCCCGCCTGATACACAAATATTCACCTAGCAAAGCCATCACTGCAATTCCAGTACCATTCACAATCCACCACGTTATAGCAGAAGGCCAACCCCCGTACACAATGCATAGAAACAGATGGATGATGTAGAGAGTGGCCGAAAAATCCAAGCACTTCTTTGCTCTTTCAATCAAATACAGCATATATACAGCCCTGCATTAAAACCGTAGTGAGTTAGTGACCTTTGGCGTGAATACAACTTAAAGCTACTGCATGATTTCAGTTAACAAGCCAAGAAATACATAAAAGCTCATAATGTCTCCCTTGGTTCCTTCCTCCCACACAAAATAATCACAGAACAACAAACACCTTATTTGACAAAGTTGCTATTGGATTTTACAATATCACCTCATTACTTATTTTATTTAAACACCCCAAACATAAGATTTGATTTGTAAACCAAATCCTATTTCTTTACATTCCCAACAGACACGTGGACTTTCCTAAAGGAAGGCGCATCCATCTCAAAGCCGGGATTTTTGTTTCCTTTCCCTTACTGGAACAAAGCACAATCAATTCAACCCCCAATGAGAATAAAAACATTTAAGAATGAACACCCATTCGCAAACTTGTGAACATAACGATGCTAAACCGAACAAACAAAAAAAGCACGAAAGATACTAAATACTAGGTTACAATAATTTGAAAATTTGTAAAGGATCATCATCTTTGAAGAAGCAATTAAGATTGAAAAATTGCACCATAACCCTGTGATTAAAAACTATGATAAAACCCAAGAGGGGTAGCTAAGTTGGCAACGCAGACTGAGTGTGTGGGAAGAGCTCACGGGTTCGATCCCCACACAATACACTATGGGGGAGGGATGATGAGCCTTAATAGTGACTAAATCCTAAATCTGGTGGCATCCAAAGGGTGACCGGGTACCGGATGTTTATACAACAACAAAAAACTACGATAAACTATTAAGGAGAGGAGCCAGTCAAAATCAGAAAGAAGTAAGACTAACACAATTGAATATAATTACTAGTATTAATTAGCAATCAATTATAGGCTAGCCAATTAACAATTCTTGCACAATGATTTCAACAAACCAACTAGGATGAGTTTAGGTGGAATAGAACAATTACCCTGCAACTGAACTGAGCAAAAATGAAGCAACAACAGACCAACCAGTAACCGTAGATGTAGAGATTGTAACATAGTCAAAGAAATACACGAGGCTCATCCGCGATACGCGAGTTCCAACAAGTAATGACAACAACAATCCCAATGTGATATAGTACATGCATTGCAGACAAACAATTTGAGCAACAATAAGCCAAGGGTCCCATACCACTGCACCATAGAACATGACGCCGACCCTGCAAAGTGCAAACTCACTCACTCACAAACAGTCCAAAACCTTCTCCCACAAAATTTGCCTAAAGCGAATCAAAACACCAAGTTTCAAGCTTTTTCCGCTACAGCAGCCAATCTCACCGACCCAGATGCCCAAATCGCAATAAAATAAGCAACACCACTTGTCATTCGACAAAAGTTATCAAATTTCGAGACCCCAGATTCTTTAAAGCAGTTTAAACCCAAATCAAGGTTGTTGTCACGTTCAGCCGAAGCGTAAACGATGGTTCGTGTGCAGTCAGATCTGGATTCAGGAAGTGATAATTGTTGAGAAATTGAATGTAAAACAAAATTGATATGATAAAAGAGAAAATAATACAGTTCATGATTGGTGAATCTTACGAGAAATTGAAGAGCGTGGAAATTCCTAGTTTCTGGGAGTATTGAGATGAAGAGAGATTGTGAGAAGGGAAAATTACAGGGTGGTGGAGGACTCGCCGGGAAGAGAACGTGTTGTCGGAGAGAAAATTGAAGTGTTTTGCTCCGGCGATGGCGAGAGATGAAGAATTTGGGAGAAGAATTGCAGTGACGTGAACTATGCGTGATGTTCAGACCGGAAGTGTCGTTTGTTAAATTATATTTTTATTATTAATTTATTTATAGATTTAGATGCAGAAAAATATAATAATTAAAACTTACTATAAATCTACTTAAAATGGATTTATAACTTATTTAATTATCTCATTATTGAGTAGTATCATTTTAAATAAGCTTTCAGGTATTTTCCGATGTACAAAAAAAAATAAGCTTTCAGGTGGGTTTGTCTGTCATTCATATTGCTTGCTTCTGGTGAAGGTGTTCAACGAAACTATGGATACTAGTGGTTTCTGGGACACGGAAACACTTGCTAAAGTCAAGAAAAAACTTACATGGGATTGGAATGTTCTGATTGAGTTTGTTCCTCGAGAGAAGAATAATGTTGATGATTTTTTGGCGAGATAGACTTCTTGTGAAGGCTTCCCCAAGCGTGTGTGGCAGTTACGCCTGCATGTGATGGTCATACAATACCGTTGTTTTGATATTCTTGGCTAGTTAGTTTGTTTTGAAATCTTCCTCTTGTAACAAAAAAAAAGTTTTCAGGTGTTAAGAAGTTCAGCATAATTTTGATTATTTTCACGCTATCCATTTTAGTTCATTAGCTTGTTGGTCCATACCTACATATAAGTTCAGTGTTCTACTTAATTTTTGAAATTGACCTTTAGTTAGGCTAACAGACCAGACCGAGTTTTCAAGATGATCAAACTAAGCAAAAAAAGAAAAAAAGCCTGTAACTTGAAAATTTAGGGCCTGTTTGATTGTGTTTTCAATTTTCTTATTTTCAAAACTGTTTTGTAAAATGATTTTTAAGAACTGTTTTTTAGAACAATATATAAAAAAAACTTGTTTGGTAATTAGATTTTAAAAATTGTTTTGGACATGAAAAAACAAAAATACTTGTTTGATAAATTTGTTCTAAAAACATGTTTTCGAAACAAAATAATAGAAAACTCGTTTGAATGCATCTTTAGGAAAAAAAAGTTATTAACATAAATTTATTGAATCAAATTAATTTTCTTCATAAGGATTTTTTTTTAATTTTCTTCATATATTTTTATTAAATTGGTATTCTAAAATTAATTTTAGCTTTCCATTGAGATGTGCTCTACTTCTTGAATGTCATCATTCCATTTACATGAACCCCAATGTCATCGAGGTATTAATCTTCAAGCTCATTTTCTTCATCAGTATTTGGTGGGTCTTGAGTGGAGGAATGATTACTCGTGGTGCAGTATTTCTATTGAATATGATACCCAATAACTTATAATGTCTTTTCTTCTGAAATTGAGCAGCATGTTTATGTGTCTAAAATAATAAGTTATTAGTCAATTATTGCTTTCAAAGTGGATAAAAAAATGAGAAAGTGCAGCTTTTGCTTCCAGTAACTTATCACAACTAGCATCACCATTCTTTGCTTTTGATGCCCAACAAAGAAACAAACAGAGGAATAGGTTTGAGTGTTCGACGCCCTTGAAGCACAAAACAAAACAACAGGGGAAGCAATTGCAAAGAAAGTGAGAAAATTAAGTAATATACATGTACAAATGGTTTTTTTCTGGAAAGGCCAAATTATATATATATAAAATAGTATCAATTGGGATGCTATAAACCCATGTACAAGTATAAGAGAAAGCAAGAAAACATGAACCAGGTAGCAATCTGGTTACCCTACAGCGGCACAAGCCAAAGGGAAAAAAAAACACTATGTAACAGTATCAAATAGGGGTGTACAAGACCCGGCCCTACCCGCCAACCCGTCCCGGCCCAAGCCTTTAGGGTCGGGTTGAACTCGGCCCGATCATTAAAAGAGACCGGGTTCGGGTTGATTTTTGAGTTACCCGACTTCGGGTCGGGTCGGGTTCGGGTTGACACTCGGGTCACCCGGCCCGTCCCACATATATATTTTATAAAATTTTAATTTGTTATAATGATTAAAATGTGATACATGGTGCTCAAATTTATCTTACCATGTAGATGAAATTAAAATGTTTAACATTTAGCTTATGAATTAAATAAACGTTGGTCAAACTATTGACACTTTCATGCTCTAACAAGAGAAAATCATGTGTGAGTATTATGCACATGTGAGATAAGTGAAGAAATGATCAAACAAAATGTAAACCTCTCACGTGCAATAGATTATGTTCAAGTTATTTCTTCTAAAAAATAGTTCCAACTTATAACTCTTTTAGATTATCTTTAAATTTTACAATTAGTATCAAATAGTCTTAAACTTATTGTCCCTCGGGCCAACCCGGTCCCGTCCTACATAGACCCTTCCTAAATTGGACCCGCATAATGTCGGGTTGCTTCGGGTCTAGGGACGGGTTAGGGTCTATGAATTGACCCGATCAATATTTAGGGTCGGGTTAGGGTTAACCAAAACCCGTCCCAACCCGTCCCTTGTACACCCCTAGTATCAAAGATAAACCAGTCACAATCCCAGCAAAAAGACCAACACCCTACAACCTTCAATCTCAATTTAGCAAAGAAAAATTACCAGCGCTTGCAGGAAGGAAAATAGCACAGCTAGGAGACCAACTCAGTGAAAAACGATCACAGCAGCAACTCAAAGCCTCCAGAATTAATGATTAAAAAAGAAGAAGAAGAGCATAACACGTTTGATTTTGTTGAAGGAGCAATTGCAGAACCACACAAACAGAGAGAGAGGAAAAACGAAATAGAAGAACCAAACACCCAAAAGGCACAGAAGAGGAACCCAGAAGAAGAACCACAACTTACTTCACTGAATCATTGAGATCACGTGAAATAAGAGAAGATGAGGAGAAAATCCTTATGGCAAGAGAAATAGATGAAGAGGAGGAGCAATTTACCTGAGAAGGAGAGGAAGAGGGCTGGCGGCCACTCATAGTGAGAGCGAGAGAACGAGCTTGCTAACCGAGAACGAAAACCCCTATTTTCTAATTTCCAATAATTACCATTACTGCCATTAATGAGAGAACATAAAACAACATGTTCTCCGTGTTTTCTCAAATCTAAAACAAAAATAAAAAAATAGAGAACAAAAACAACTTTTTTCTGTTCTGAGTTTTTTGCTTTAAAAACAATAAAATAGGAAACAGTTTTTAAATTAATTTTTTAAAAACAACTTAACCAAATAGGATTTTTTGTTTTTTAATTTTATAAAACAGAAAACTGTTTTTAAAAACAGTAATCAAACATGCCCTTAGTCCCTATACATATTTATGCAGTTTAGCCTAGTTCAGGATATTTCCACCCTAAGTGTGATTCCGACGAATTTGGGGAGGATTTTCTTTTCTAACTATTATCTTGACGCAAAATTATCTTAACTATATGTAAATACTTTCCTGGCTTTGGGAAGCTTTTCTTATGAAGTTTTATAGGGTTTGTTTTTTGCTTGGAGCTTGTGTTAGGTATAACATTTATAGACTTTAGTTTTTTTCTTACGTTGTTGAGGTATCAGACCTCTTTTTTGTTGGGTTACCTCCCTTCTTATCCCTTGATCAGACTCGTAAGTTTTTAATGATGATATATAATCATTTTGCTTAAAAATATGTACATACTTGGTTAAAAAAAACTAATAGTGTAAATGGCCATCCATGCAATTTTTTTCTTAAAAATAATAATAATATTAAATATTTACATCTTAAAATTACTGCTTTTATTCTAAGAAATAAAAAGAAAACAATGATAGATATTATATATCTTTTTGATGCGATATGTAAATTTTCTTTATTAAAAAGGGATAGAAAGATACTTTAAGTTTAAGGGCATTCATCGCAACAAAAAACTATATAGGCCGTTGAGCTTGAACAAGTGAATCAATGCTTCAATCTATAAAGAATTATCTTTATACTATCAACTTGAATGATTAATTTCACATCAAAGGGTATTAGATACGTTCAATGCCAAGAAATAAAAGGTATCACTTCATGAATTATTTAAATTAATTCACGAGATGGATTATTTAACCTAAGTGGCGGATCCAGAACCCCGAGGTCAGGGGGTTCAAATTTTTTAAATGAACACATCTATAAAAATATAATTAAAATCAATTTTAATATGTTTATACATCAGAAATTATATAAGTCATAGTTGATACAAATAGATGAGTCTTGAGTGCAAATAGGTGCAAATAGAAGTATTAAAGAATAAGGCATAAATAGAAGTAATAAATGACTAATATAAAACTGTTTGTTTTTCTTGAAACTTCTTTAAGCTGAAAAATATTTATGCATTTGTAACTATTCTGCAGGTGCCAGAAGAACTGGTGCATTAGTTTGAAATTATAACACCAGTCACGGATTCTTGTTAATTTCAAATAAACAGAACTTGACTAAGTCACAATCACAAAGTCTCTCCTTGAAGTTGATCAAATAAAATGTCAGCCCAACATGTAGCAGAGTACTAATATTTTCTTACACCTTACCTGAGTTTATTAGTAACAATTAAAATGTGGTATGGTGCTGAATAAAATGATCAAACATTAGTGCTAAATGCTAAATACTAAATGATCAAACAAGCTCCCAATGTAATCTCTGCCAAACATTACAGCTTTGAAATTGTCTAAGGGAGAAGAACACATATGAAGTGAGAGAATGTAAATGCTATCATACAGTATACCCTTGTAACTCTGCTATTACAGTTTTGCAAGGAAATTGTACACAATCCATCTTTGATTTCTGAATAAGGAAATTGAAAAGTATATATGAAGTAAAATGCACTGGTTGTGCAAAGGGACTTAGAGTAAGAGACCTTGCTATTCACTCTTCTACTTTCTTCCTCTTCTTCCTTACAATCAATGAAGCAAATCAAGATTATACTGTACAACAAAAACTACCTATAAACAAAATACACAGAATCACAACTCAAAAAATTGGTTTAAGTTGTGTTAAATGTCATCACAAAGAGAGAACTAGCAGTAGCACATGGGGCAACGTATTAGTCCATTTTCATTGCAATCAGGACAACGCTGGAATCCATACTCGCCTACCTCACCATGATCTTGTTCTTCTTCATCATCATCATCATCATAGTAGATTTTACAACTTCCAGAACAGGTTTCACAAGGCACAAACCTTATATCATTGTGATCATCAATCCTCTCACAACAATCAAGCAGTTTCTCAAGTTCCCCATCCTCATGAAGCTTCTGAATCTCCTCAGCTCCACCAATGTATTTCCTCCCAACAAACACCCTTGGCAATCCTCCAAACCCATCAGTCAGTAGCTCTCTAAGCTCCTCCTTGAACCCCAAATGCATTGACACATCTCTCTCATCTACCTTGAAGCCCAATCCTTTCAGAATCAGCCTCACATTGCAGCAATCCTCATAAGTCTTTCTCACCCCTCTCAGGCTTGTGAAATACAACACCACCTTGTCACCAGAATTGATTTTCTTTTCCTCAAAAGAGAAAAATCTCGTTTTAGCCATGCTCTCCTTTTTCTCTTGCAATGACTTCTGGAATGATGAAACCACTTGAGGGTCATCATCAAAGTCTGAAACTTCAGCCTTGAGATTTGACCCCTCCTCAATGAAACTAGCTTTGAGTTGTGCTGGATCAACATGGCCATTGGTTTTGTAAAATTGATGGAATATGTCACTCTCATGTAAAACTCAATCTCATTTCAGTACAATTTCTTATACACAAACTAAATTCAGCGAAAGGGAAAGAAAAACAAAACAGTAGCAGTTGTGGTTTTCAATTTCCCTTCACATTTCAATTTGGGGGATTTCAATTTGGGGGTTTTGAATTTGGGGGTTTTCAATACCTAAACCTAACTAACCTTCAACAGCAGCAGAGATGGACGATGTTGGTGTCGGTGCCGGTGGTGCCGTGGTGGTGCGTTGTGCGGCCGGTGGTCCTGTGGTGGATTTGGTGGTGGTGTGAATCGTGAGTGAGGTGAGGTGAACCAGAGAATGAAGTGCGTGAGAGAGAGAGAGAAAGGAGTGACCGAGTGAGTGCCTGAGTGGGGTCTGGGTGGCTGGGGCCTGGGTTCAATTTTTAAATTTCAGGGGTTCATAAAAAAAGCATTATAGGGGGGTAAGTAGGAAAAAAAATTTTCCAGGGGTTCAACTGAACCCCTCAGCTCTATGTGGGTCCGCCCCTGCCTACTATGCGCACGATTGAGTTAAACGAGAAAATTTAACGTCTTTTTTCAAGATCACAATATAGGCATGACCCTTCATATCAAGACTAAGCTACGATGTTTGACGGCTTCTATCGGATAATAAATACTCATCGGGTTACGCCAAAGTCAGCATACACGTAAAAGAGTATTATCTCCCAGATGACCAAGTTTCATAAACAAGAAATAATTGTTTGATAAATGGTATTAGACATGATTATAAAAGTTTAACATTAAAATGATTGATAATTTAATTCAAGATAAAATTGTTACATATAAACTACTTGAAGGTATATATTCCCTTAATTCAATAAGATTTTAGAGATATGTCATATGAGCTTAATTTAATTATATAATTTTACATAATGATGCGATTCTCTAAATTCTTATTGATTACATTCTCAGCATACACAAATTATTCACAACGAAATTTCCTTCCTAGCAGTGGCGGAGCACTTTCCCCTGCTTAGTCACCCCTGGCTTTTTGAAATTTCTCAACTAAAAAAATTATTGGAGCAGAGTAACAGTAGTAGTAGCAGAGGTGAGAGGCCAGAGAGCACAACTCTTGCACCTTGAGATGAGAAGAGTGACTACTTTTGTTTGGGGCTGGTGTGGAGTTTCTGTGGCTTTGTGAGACACCATCCTTGGAGGGAGCATGTTGGCGAAGGCAGAGTCTCTCTCTCAATTCTCTATCACTAGAGATTTCTCCAAATACCCATAGCTTCCGGGCGTTGATTGCATGGTGATCATCATCTTCTGATTCAGTTCCAATGCCCCCAAACACTTACTTGACTTGAGATTGAAATTGAAATTGAAATGAGGAGAGAAAGAGAAGAGCATAGAAGGAGAATGAAAAAACCTCAAACTCTAACACAAGCATGACCCATCCAAACAAAACATAACTTATCATGTGACAGTTTTTCTCAACTTTTTCAATTTTTCAGCTTTTGAAATTGAATCACTAGTCCTTGAGCCACCTGGCACTCTCACCACCATAACGTGTCCCCTCCCCTGATTACTTACACCATTAGGAATTTGATTTCAGATAACCATTTTTCCTTTATTTTCTAGCACATTAACAAATTCCTAATAATCACTTTTTTTACAAGAGGAAACTGATATAGCGAAAGTATTCTGATTGGCAAAAGGGTGATATAGCAAAAGTATTTTGATTTGGGTGAAATTACAATGTGTGGATTATGTATCTGAATTGATAATCTTCGTATTTTTCTTCTAATGTTTTGTCTTCTTTATTGCTTGTTCAGTGTACTTTTAAGTGAGATTTATTCGGTTGTTGTCCACCTTGTATTCAAACTAATTTTATATTTTTTATGCTTATATAAAATATTTCTTGCACTCAAACTAACCATTTGTTCTCACCAAAATACTTATGTCTTTTTTGGCACATTTATTATTTAATAAGAATTGAAATTTTCTTACAAATTATATTTCTTTAGATCTTAGTCACCCCTCTCTGAAATTCCTGGCTCCGCCCCTGCTTCCTAGATATTTAACTAACTTGAACTCCCTCTTTCAAATAAAAAAAAAAACTTGAACTCCCATCCATTTTTTTTTAAAAAAAAAACTGTTTAAAGCCTGTATACAACTAATACTATTTATAGAAAACTTACTTATGTAAGTACATAACTGACCGCATAGCGCAGTGGATTAGCGCGTTTGACTTCGGATCAAAAGGTCGTGGGTTCGACTCCCACTGTGGTCGTCTTGCTCAAACATGTTTTAAGTTGAGCTGAATTTTAGTTTTAAATTTTTTTAAAACTACCAAATGATTAATCAAACCGGAATTGAACTAGAAATATGAAATAATGTTTTTTTTTGCCAATGTAAAATTTTTATTTTTTGAACACAAACTTTTCATTTCATTCTTATTTATATTTTCTGTTTTACTCTCCTTTTGCTTTTGATCTTTTACACAAACTTAAAAAGACAATTTCAAATGCTTAAAAAATATATTACAATCATGCATTTGACTTTGGGATGAAAGTTTATGTAAAGTCTCAGTGTAACTTTTTTTTAAAATCAGTGTAAGTTTTTTTCATACAGATATTTAATTGAATTTCATCAATTCAGAAAATATTTTTTAAAAAAATTAAAATTCAAAATAAGTTTAATTATTCCTCTACCATGATATATTATAATTAGATATCCGTGTACCATTTTGCACTAGTTGTTCCTTCCCAGTTCCCACACTTTTTATTCACATTTCATCACCACAAACATCAGACAAGAGTTTTCATCTTTTCTCCGCTTAGTTTCATTTTAGTCTGTTTTACTTTATCCTTTGAGTTTTATTCATGGGTCATTTTTTCTTCTTTAAAATCCAATGATCTCTCATTATAATTGTTATTAATATTATTTGTACGGGTACCTCTTTTTGGTGTAAGACAGCCAGACAGGTACATGTACCTCTAAAGATGATAAAAAAAAGTTAATTATATTTTAAATCCTTAACATTCGGAGTCTAATTTAGGTTAGCCACTCAAAACTTTTTACAAAGTTTGGGCCCTTGGATTTTTAATTTATAGGAAATAAGGACAAGTGATGTCATAATACTTACAAAACCTGATTTTGGCTTGGCCACGGGCTTACATGCATATTCATTAATTCTACATGGCCAGTTTTTTTTCAAAAGCCCTACATGGAAAACTAAAAATCCTAGGTTTTAATATTACCCTAAAATTTCTTATGTTAAATAATTCATATTCCAACCTTAAATTAAACATATTAACTCCAAATTGATTGACTCTAAAATCCTTCCTATTGAGCAGAGAAGACTTCCACCCTAACCAAGAGCACCACAAAGGAGATGGAAGGAGGTCGATGACCATTACGAATCAAGAAGCTAAAGATCATCTTGCATCAGACGACAGGTCATAGTCGCATGACGGAGGAGACGAAATGCTCCATGAGCATGAGCGCATTCATAGACGAGGAGAAGTTGAAAGTCTTGTCATGTGACTATTGCTCCCATTGCGAGTGTGTCGATAATGGTTCGTGAATCGCAGTTTTCGCTTGCATAGCTTCTCTCAAGCTAAATTCCTTGTTCCCTGGATTTTGATTGATGAACCACCAACTAGATATAATCTTTGATTCTGATTTTTGCCTCTATTCTGTTATGTTCTTTTCTCTTTTCACTTTTGACTAGTGTTTTTTACCCGCGCGTTGCACGGGGAATACATCTATTATATTTGATAGGTCAATTAATACCTTGATCATTAAAAATATAATAAACAACTGATGAAATAGAAGAGTATGAAATGATGAGCAAAGTGGATAAAAAGTCTTAAATTAAAACCCTTGTTGCATAGATTGAACTTCGTACAATTGAATAACTAATAAAAAAATTGGTTAACCAAATCTCAAATTATGCAAAACATATTAGGGGATGTGGTTTAATGATGGCTAATAAACAATAGCTGATTTAATCTACAATGAAAAAAAGAGAAAAAATTATTTATGTATGTGATTATGCGAGTTCATTTTTTACACAATAAAATAAAGGGTTAAATATGTTTTTCGTCCCTAGACTTTCAGCGAGTGTTGGTTTTCGTCCCTCACCGGCATAAAAGCTGATTTTAGCCCTTGAACATAAGAAAAATAGCTGGCTTTCGTCCCTGCCGGAGTGGTGGCGCTGACCACCGTCTCCACATGTACCGGTGAGCTTACGTGGTCCTTCCATGTCAATTAATGAGGATGAGGTTGATTTTTTTTTTCATTTGTTTTTTTTTTCAATTTCATATCATAATTAAGTTATTCTTTTTCTTTTTAAAATACAAAAAAACTAATTAACATAAAATTAACAGAAATACTTAAATCCTCATTTTTTATCATCAGTTTAAAAAAACAAATTAAACTCTTTTTTATCTTCAAGAGATCTTCATCTTCATGAGAGATATACACACAGACCGAAGAAAACGTTCTAAAAAACTTCCCGTCTTTATCTTCTTCTTCTTCAAGTGTTTTTCTTGTTTCTAAACCCAGAAATTAACCCAGTCCCAGAAACCCCAAACCCAAAAAATCCAAACACATCAAACCCATAAACCTAAGATGTAGAAGAAGAACAAAAGCTTAATTCTCTTTCAACCTGGATATTTCTTCTCCATCAAAACCCCTACCACAAACCTCAATTTTCTTTACTAAGAAAAACCCCAACCGTAATCCCCACCCATCCCATAACCAAGAACCCTCACCCAAAACCTGGAACCAAAAATTAAGAACCCAGAAGCCAGATCTTAGCTTGCTAACATGCCCCACCCCACCGTAACTCCCCACCCTCAGCACTTGCAACCCCAATCCAACCCAGAAATCTCAACCAATCAGCATCACACGTATCAACACCCAAACCCTCCACCCCCACCTCAGCCTCACCTAGAGCCATCCCCAACCCTGCCAAACCCAAATCGAGCCACCCCAACACATAGACACAACCCTCAACCCCAACCCACACAGATTGAGCCACCCCGACACCACCAAACCCAACAACCAGTGGAAGAAGCAGAGAAAATAATCAAGAACCTAGAAGAAACAGAAAGTTCAGAGCTTTGACTTCGAATTGAAGAACAAACATGGATCGGCCACTGTTTCCTCATTCTAGATCTTTTTTGTTATCCCATATCTGGATCTTTTTTTTCTTCCAAACCCAGAAGAAAAGGCGGCGTTGGCTAGTGGTTGGTGGTGGTGGCTCGTTAGGGTTGGGAGTGGTGAAGAAGAAAAGGAGGAAGAAGAAGAGGAAGAAGAAGAGAAAATACGTGTCACAGCATCTGATGAACCTAATGGTGATTTTGTTTTTTTTTTCTTCTGTTTTTTAATTACTTTTTTTTGTTTTAAAAAGAAAAGAATAAATAAATTATAATATGAAATTGAAAAAAAAAACTGAAAAAAGAAAGAAAAAACCACCTCATCTGCCACGTAAGCTTGCCGGTACATGTGGCCACGGTGGTCAGCGCCACCACTCCGGTAGGGATGAAAACCAGCTATTGTCGTTATGTTCAAGGGCTAAAATCAGCTTTTACGCCGGCGAGGGACGAAAACCAACACTCGCTGAAAGTCTAGGGACGAAAAACATATTTAACCCTAAAATAAATTAAGTTTGACCCATATCAACATGAAGTCGTTTCACATTCTTCATTAGCCTAAAGACAATAACACAAATTATAGATATGAAGAATCACTAATAAAGCATTCAGAACACATTTTAATCTTAGAAAAAAAAGAATGTACCGCGAAATTTGTTATTGTATTTGATACATTAATTAATACTTAATGAATGTACTTTCTTGTTAAAATATATTTCTTCCCGTAGGAGAATTTAACTCCTATAATAATTTGTACAAAAAAAAATTAAGATTTGATTAGGATTTATGTTGTTTATTTCATGGTTTTATCTTAATATAAAATCTGTGATATAAATCAATAATACATCCCATCAGCAAAAACCCTCTTCCTGCCTACCTCCACCATCTCCTCCATGCAATTCTCATCTCATCTCTCCACTGAACGGAACCACCCCCACAAAATCGTCTCATCTCTCCACGGAACCACTTTGCCATCTACTTGCAATCGCATCCCTCCGATTTGCTGTCTTTGACTGATTGGGAAGGTTGCAGATGGAGGTTTCAAATTATTTTCTTCCTTTGCTTGCATAATATGTTATGGTTTTTTTCAATTTTATTTTACTTTACCTTTAACTTTCATTCACTCATGTTTGACTTCAAGGTCAATTTCGTTCATCACTTGCCATGCTAATTTCAAATTCTTTTCTTCAAGTTTTTTTATAGATATTCCACCAAAAGAGATTCTTTGGAATCCATGGATGGTGAGTCCATTTTATATTCTATATGGAATTTTGCAATATTTTTATTTGTTTTTTATGTTTTCTAATTCTCCTTTGTATGTGATTCTATTTTATTCGTTTTTCTTATTTTGCATCTAAAATTTGTGTCCTATGTTATAGGAGGTGAAACATTGATCTGTGTATGTTTTGATTAAAAAAAACATGAAGAAAAGAATTTGAAATTAGCATGGCAAGTGATGAACGAAATTGACCTTGAAGTCAAACATGAGTGAATGAAAGTTAAAGGTAAAGTAAAATAAAATTGAAAAAAACCATAACATATTATGCAAGCAAAGGAAGAAAATAATTTGAAACCTCCATCTGCAACCTTCCCAATCAGTCCAAGGCAGCAAATCGGAGGGATGCGATTGCAAGTCGATGACAAAGTGGTTCCGTTGAGAGATGAGACGATTTTGTGGGGGTGGTTCCGTTCAGTGGAGAGATGAGATGAAAATTGCATGGAGAAGATGAATTCCATGGAGGAGATAGTGGAGGTAGGCAGGGTTTTAAGAGGGTTTTTGCTGATGGGATGTATTATTGATTTAAATCACTTATCACAGATTTTATATTAAGATAAAATCATGAAATAAACAACATAAATCCTAATCAAATCTAAAATTTAAAAATGTACTAAATAAATATAGATAAAAATTATCAAAATCTAGCAAATCACAATAAAAACTCATAAAATCCGGAATTAATTAAAAATACGAAAATTCAATAAAAATACCATAAAAAATAATTAATACTCTAAAAATAAATAATAATATAAATTAAGATAAAATACAGAAATAAACAACATAAATCCTAATCAAATCTAAAATTTAAAAATGTACTAAATAAAAATAGATAAAAACTATCAAAATCTAGCAAATCACAATAAAAACTCATAAAATCCGGAATTAATTAAAAATCCGAAAATTCAATAAAAATACCATAAAAATTAATTAATACTCTAAAAATAAATCAAAAATAAATTAAGATAAAATCAAGAAATAAAAACCTAAATCCTTATCAAATCTAAAATTTTAAAATGTATTTTTTTACTAAGGAGAAATAAGGTAAGGGAAAATCAGGGCACATGTGGCAAGTGGGGCCAAGGAGAAAGAGCTTACATGTAAAATATTAGGTGTGAATTAATCTGGGAGCGACACGTCACTAACTTGGCCTGTGAGAGCGACACGTCATGCTAGGAGTTGTTCTTTTCTAATATATATATTGATTGATTCTGTAACTTTAATACTAATCAGTAGTGATAGCACTTTGTTCCGGATACATTTGAGCAATGTAAATTGTTGAAAGTATCTGTTTTCTCGAGTACTTTGTTGTGTTGTTCTGTACAAACTACTGGTTCATATCAAGTTTTATTTGAACGTTTCTTCCATAACCTTAAGCTAAAAAGTGACCATATTATCCAAACAACTTGAAGATTGTGGTGTTTCCATTCGAAAATATAAAGTGAGGGCTATTCAACGAGCTATAACAAGCTCACTATTTTTCAGTGGTCATCGACCTCCTTCCTTCTCCTTTCTCGTGGTTAGGGTGGAAGTTTTCTCTTTAGGATTCAATTAATTTGGGGTTGATATGTTTAACTTAGGACTAGAATTAGGATTATTTAACTTAAAGATAAGAATTTTCAGAGGGATTTTTATTTTTCCATGTAGGGTTGTCCCTAAAAAAAAGGTCAAGTAAGATCGACTGATTGATGAATATCTACGAAGATCGATGACCAAGCCACAACCAGATGATGTAAGCACTATGGCATTGCTTGTCATTATTTCAAATAATTCTTTTTCCCAAGGACCAAAAACTGTGAAAAAAAAGTTTCATGGACTAGATTGGATTAGAACCTATATGTCAGGGGCCTGAAACATATTTGACCCTAAAAAAACCTCGGCCTTGTGAAACATAATCAATAAAAACATTTGTATATAAAACATTTGTTTTCCACAAAACCTTTTCCAAATAAACAGTTATATCAATCTTGCACTCAAATTTACTTTCAATCTCCATTTAAGGGAGAAATTAAAAAAGAATCATAGAAACACCTAAAAGATGATAAGCATTAGACGAAACAGAAGAAAAAGAAAGTGAAAATCCCACATAAAATGAAATTAAGGTATTGTAGGGGAAAGTAACTTTATAATCTAAAAATGGTTACACATAATCTATAAACTTGGATAACGTCAATTTGGCCTATTCCCACCGCATTTGGGAAGACAGACCAAACATAATAATTTTCTCTTCAAAACCTTTTTTTGAAAAAGTCCGGATTCTAGACCATCATAATAATGTTGATTGAAACTTAAGTAACTAACCAGCCAACAAACAAAGGGTTCTACACCAGACAGCCACTCACTGTGATCCTGCCCAAAACCAAAACAACTTTTTCCAGGCCAAACTGAACTGATATGATTATCATACAAGGTAGTACATATACACTACCCACCAGTCTAGCATGAACTTGAGATGAGAACAAACCAACATAAAAAGATTAGGTAGAGCCTGAGTTCTCTGGCTTATCAGTCTCCATTGGTTCAGAAGAAGCTGGTGGGACCTGATTACCGTTATCCCCTCCATTCTCATGAGTGTTGGCATTAGCATCCCCCTGAGGTTGCTGCTGCTCACCACCCTGAGAAGGTGGGGTTGGTGGTGTTTGCGGCGTAGCTGGCTTGGCTGGCCTTGGTTTTGTCATAATCGGCTTGCAGAACCTAGTAAAACACATATACTTGAGTCAGAAAACATAGATGAACAATAACAAAGAAGAGGGAATGATGATACTAATCCAGTATGTTTCCCAAAAATTTAAAGAGTGACATGACAAGTGATCCTTCCCCAGATGGACTGGCTTTTATATAAATACAAGGCCTCCGGGAGGGACTGCCGAAAAAGCCTACATAATCTGAATACAACCTACCCACGGCAACATGAACTCAAAAAAGTACCTATCAACAGCCTCAGCTTTCTTTCTTATTTCAGCGGACAAGAGTACAGGATTGGCATATTTTGGAAGTGAGTCCTGCTGCTGCTTCTTCTCCCTAAGCCAGTTCTCAGCTTCAACACACTCATTTAAGACCTACAAACAAATTTGAAAAGATAATAATAATAGTAAGAATAAAGACAACTTCAGATTAAATTACAAGAAATGAAGGAAAGAAAATTGACAAGCAAATTACCTTCTGTTTCTCATTGATCTCAATGTGATCAAATTTAGGATCCTTTGACATTGCAGCTTCTCTGTAACTATTTATACAATAGACGAACTGATCAATTATTACACCCCTCTCCGTGTATTCTTTGTAACGCACTTCGATTGGATCACCTTGCTGCAATCATACAAATAAAGGTCCATTATGATTGCCAATGTTAAACTAACATGAAAATACCTCTTGGCACTGAAGTTTATGCATAATAAGGATAAAACTCAAAGGAAAACAAAAACAGGACTCTCATATCAGGAACAGTGATTCTCTTATGTGAAACGCTTACCTTTTTTAGTTCTTCAAGTTTGGCAACATATACACCTTTAGTTTCATCTTCACCCTCCTCATATAGCCAATCTTCCACAACCTGAAGTTTAGCAGTAAAATCCTCCCGCTCTGAAGCAGTGACAAACTCTTGGTACTTGTCATTAAGCTAGAACAAAAGCAAAAAAATTAGTTGAGCAATTACCAAATGATGGGCATTTGATTTAAGGTTAGGCCTTGGGTAAGAGATATAAAAAGATAAAACCCACCTTGTTTCTCATATCATAAACATAAGCCTCAACTGCATTTTTCTTGTCTTTTGTTTCTTCCATCACACGATCTTGCAAAGCCATTTCAAACTCCTTCTCTAAGGCTTTCTGGATATCAATAGGTACCATTGTTCCATAAACTAATTCTGCTAAAGGAATGTTTGTTCTCTTAACCTTTTTCTTTGGAGCCTGAAACTACAAAATAGAAGCCTAGTCAGTCAAAGAATTTGTGTATAAGTTAACCGTGCGGGATAACTCCAATGGAAGCACAAAATACAAGAGGCAGAGTACATAACATGCATACATGTATGTAAATTACTAACAGTTATCCACAGAAAAGTAAGATTTACATTTAGAGCCCATTTGGTACGGACTTATTGGAACGCATCTTCTAGAAAAAGTATTAAATAAGCTCCAATAAGCCTCTTTGGTTTGTTTCCAAACAGGTTCTTACTCTGAAGCAATATACTATATTAATCAATCACAGCCCAATGCAAAAACATGGAAATACCACAGTAAAACTCAACAACAGTGTCATGTTAGTGACACTATTTAAATTTTTTTCAGTTCGTTTAAACTTAAAGATGTTTGAAAAACTTCCATCGATGCAAATAGACATTGATGAATTCGAAAGATGAAAATGAAGAAGGAAAAACTTCTTCAGTTGGGGCAAAAGTAAGTTTACGTTCACTGAATTGTTCTGGAAACATGTTATTAACTGTGGTTACTATCATCTTATCAACTCCCCCCACCCACCACCCAAAAAGAATACGTAAGACGAGAATTCCCATACAATAAGAAGCTTGTTTTAAATTGTCAAAAGATCCAATGCAGACAGAAAGTCACTAAAAACCATAACAAGCTAAGAAAATGCTGTAAAATAACTCAACAATGGCATAAAGAAGGTAAATAACATATTGAGCAAACACTTGAATATTCCTTTCAATAGTACCAACCTTGGAACTATCAGAATCAATTTGCACAGACTTATCCCCAGCCTCAGGGATGCCGTTTTCAACCCCAGGGGTCTCAGGACTAGCCTTTGCATCTTGCATATTCACATCAGTGTCATTGGAGGTCGGAGGTGTAGCTGCATCAGCAGGAGCTTCATCAGTGTCCATCTTAGTATTTTCCCTTGCTGATTCTGAGGAAACTTGAACATCAACTTCTTCCTCTTCCAGCAGCTAAACAAAACAAGTTGAAGTTGTTAGTTCACAGTAGCAAATGCTCCTATTACAATCATTACTTCACAAGAGAGGTTGTGGTAGAAGAGAAAAACAAGAAATCACTGAAGACTTACAGTAGCTGACTCAACAGATACTATTCCCTGCAGATTCAAACGAACTTTCACTTTAACCTTTGCCTTCTCACTTTGTGCAGTTCTGAAAGGACCAATCTGCATACACTCAAAAGAGTCAGAGGACTGTCAGCAGAAAAAAAAAATGTAACAAGAAACTGACTTACGGTGTATGTGCTGATCCTAGCTGGTGATTGCAGGCCACTCACATCACCACATTGTACATCAACGGAAAATGTTCCGGACCTGTAGAATGTCAGAGCCTTGACACTTGGTATGGGATTACCCTTGGGAAAAACAACAGAACTTTGTTGATTATTTGGTCCACTGTCCTGTGCATCTGGACTAGAACCTTTCCATGAAAGAGAAATCGAGAACGGCAGGCTTTCGTTGACCTTCACATTATGAAATAAAATAACAACATCATACTATATACAAATCTTATTACTCCCTCCAGTTTGTTTTATAAGGCCCCTTCAAAAAAAAATATGAAGGTCCTTAATATAAGACACTTTACAAAGTTTTAGAAGCATAAATTTCTTTTTCATATTTGGCCTTCATGACTATTGACTTTCTTTAATTCCCGGGTTTTGACTAATGAGCAGTTTGACTTTGAATAGGGCTAAACTTGGAATGTTGCCATAATTTTTTAAAGACCAATGCATCAACTTATTTTAACATCTTTTCCTAACTTGTATGATTCGATTCAGGGGACCTTATAAATAGGACCACAATGAGTCTATCACAATTCACAGCAGGGAGAAAGCAATTTAAAAAGCACCAACGAAGCAAAAGTGTGAAATTCATTTAAGTCCTAAACAAAGGTAGATTCGAAAGATAAGTAATTAAAATAGCATACAATTTGTGGTTATTGAATTGCGATTCGAATTGTGAATCGGAAGACCTAGTTTAGTTTCAAAATCGTGAATCAAATATTTTTGGGTCATAAGATACGTGATACAAAAAAATCAAGTCATAAATTGAAACATAATCTGATATATCATATCATAAACCTTAAAATAATCCAAGATCCAAGCCATAAATCAAAGTAAGAAGAAAAATAATGGGTGCTTGCAAATTTCGAGAATTCAACTCCTCCGAAAAACACCAATGACATGACAAAATACAAATTACTTACCTACTTCTTATGCTTAAATCGTAGTAAATAATCATAATCTAACTAATTTGATCATTCACCATACCCAAGGTCAACACTGGCCTGCAGCAATAATTAAAATTGCACGACAACAATAAACAAATATCATACCAGGAAACACGTGAGTAGATTGAGAGAAGTGTCGAGAAGCACAGGGGAACTAGAACCGATAAACAACACAACAAAGGAGTCACGATTGTAGTAGGGAACTAGGGATCAAAGTAGGGTTTGATTTGTTTGAGAATGTGACGTGGGTCTTTTGAAGGGATATTAGTCGGCTACTACTGACCCTTTTCATTTAAAATAAAAAAAAAATACCAGCCCTAAAATGACCCGAAACCGACCCGGGCCGCGCAACTCAATCCAACTGAAGTGTGACCTAACAAGTGTGTTTGACTCGTGCGATTCAGCTGCAAATCGTGAATGTTGAGATTCAGCTCTGATTCACCGATACAGACTGAGATTTATGTTCACATTTTAGATTCACAGTGCAATTTGTATTGCTACCTCAAGGAATCGGTATTGTGTCGAGATACGTATAGTGAGATGCTAAAATTTAATATTCCTAAAGCATGCACAATTTATAAATAAATAGGTACTTAAGACAACAACCAAACAAACTTAATAAACCAACTGTGGCACATGTTGATCTCCTCAGTTAAAATAGAGAACAAACCAATGGAAGAAACTTACCTGAAATTCTCGTACTTTAAATGTTGGACTAAGAATTGCGCATTGCAATGCACAACCCCTAGCAACACACTCACTGGCATTCATTGTCCGCCTAGGCTCCTTTTTGAAAAACTCTGTCAATATTTTGTTTATAGCTGGCACACGAGAACCTGAACCGACGACCTCAACCATGTGAACATCGTCAACCGCAAGATCTGCTTCAGCAAGAGCCTTCTCCAAAGGTCCCTTCACACGCTCCAAGATTGGAAGACTCAATTGCTCAAACTCATCACGCTTGATGAAGCCCCTGACATCCTTCTCCTCCATCAAGCACTCAATGTTCAGAGGCGCCTCAGAATTTGCACTAAGCATCTTCTTCAGCTTCTCACAAGCAGCCCTGAGCCTTAAACAGGCTCTAGCATTCTGCAACACATCAATCTTGTACTCGTCCTTGAATTTCGCAACAAAGTGATCGAACAAAGCCTCGTCAAAATCTCTACCACCAAGGGACCTATCGTACGAATGAGCCAACACTTTCAGCTGCCCCTTCTTGAATCCGGCAATGCACACTTGCATGCTAGCATGTCCAATATCGACAAAGGCGACGTTCAGCTGGTCAGTCTCAGAAAGATCCGTTTTGTAAAGCCCATAGGCCAAAGCAGTCGCAGTCGTCTCATGAATCAAGTGAAGCGGGTGCAAACCAGCAATCGTGGCCGCATCCAACACAGCCCTCCTCTGAAGATCCGTAAAATAAATCGGGATTCCAATGCAGCAATCAACAACCGCAGCCCCATTCAGATTCTTCTGGGCAATTTCCTTAAGATTCGACAACATCATCGCAAACACCTGGGTAGGCGTAAACGTCCTAGTTTCACCCAAATACCGCGCGTGAATCAAAGGGTACCCGTCCGGTCCTTCGGTGACTAAAAAAGGCAGTGATTTGAGATCCCTCTGCAGCTGAGGATCTGAAAACTGTATTCCAATCAGTCTCTTCATCTGTGAGATGGAATTCTTGGGGTTCATCATGGTGGTTGCAGCACCAGCAGTGCCGATGAATCGTTGCTTGTCGCCAAAGCAGACGATAGCAGGAGTTTCGCGCTTGGACTCGTCATTGAGCACAACATCAATCCCTCTCTGCCTGGCAACTGCAACAATGCAGCTCTCGTTACCGAAATCGAAACCCACCACGCTCATCTTCCTCGATCTGCCACCCCAAACCAGAAAATCCAAATAAATGATCAATTAATACGGAAAATCAAATCAGATCAAATCAAATAAAACAGCAATAAAATAAAATAACCGACACAACAACACTAAGCATTAAGTTGAGCAACACAAATTCAATAAATAAATAGATTAAATCGGAATCGGAATCAAATCCAGGTTGAAATAGCAATTACAATTGAATTATGAGCAGAAAGATAAGTTTAGCGATTGATTGAAATTTGAAAGTGAAAGGAACATGGCACATGCAAACAGATCTGAAGGTGAAGAAGGAAGAGGGTTTTACCTGGGAGAAGTGGAGCGAGGGAGTTTGGAGATTGTGCAGTAGTAGTTCTGAACAATCTCACAGTTCTGAACGAGACCTGTGCAGCCACACGTTAGAGAGAGAGAGAGAGAGAGAGAGAGAGAGGGTGGGGACTGTAATGGAATTTTGGAATTTTGGAGTTTAGGTTATATATGATTTGATGATGTTTCGTTTGCATTTGTTTAATTTTCTGAGGTGGTTCCTTCAGAGGCAAAAAGGAACACAGTATGTTAGATGGTAGGTCCTACTCCTAATCTCGGACACGTCACCTCTTCATGGCTTCTAGAACCATCTTCTCCGCTGGGTTGTTTGGTGGTTACATTTTTTCTTTCTCTTTTTGTGATCCATGTTCATTTGATACTCGGGGAAACTAAAAATATGTTACCACGCGACACTGGCTAATATTGTAGTTTTCAGTCTCATGTTGTTCTTGTAGGTTTTAATTTTGGTTACATGAGGAAAAATAAAGATAGAAGCAAAACTAAGGACAAGCGTCTAAATACAATGACGCATAAATTTTAGTAAGGGGCTGATTCCACACCACTCGCGAAGATCCTTCCCGATATCTGTCGCATTATTACGCTCCCGTGGTACATGTTTAAATAACACTTGTCAATCCTTCTTTAACCATTCCCTCACCTGCAAAATGGTCTCTTGCAGGTTTGTGCTAATATATTTACAACTCATCAGACCCCGTCAGACATGCCCAGAAGAGTACCAGATTAGAAAAGATACTTCAGTTATTATGTTATAGCCACCAGATAATGTCATAATGATAATGAATTACCATATTTGTTCATGTGGATATTTGTATCTCGGACTTTACTTAAGAAAAATGGTTAAGTTGTTGTTTTTACAGGGTTTGATTATAGAAGTCTTAAAATGAAGGAACTTGTAAATTCAGCGGAGTAGGAGTTCAAGGTGTATAAGAACATGCTCATATTGACACGTAAATACACATCAACTATAAAAGAAGTCCCACAACATTTCCACCAACAGTTGTATCCTTTCTTCATTCATCTAGAGCTCAAGAACCAGGAGACATAATCAAAACAACATCCTTCCCTTACCTTCTCTTCTAGTGTATCGCTTGGAGACAAATAATGGGTTGGGAAATCCATTCATACAAAGAGCAATGGAATATGGTGTTGTCAATGGCGGATAGCGTAGCGTAGCGGCAAGCCCAAAAAACGCTATAGCGGGTAGCGCTACGGTCGCTACGCAGATTTTTTTTTACATTATATATAATTATACTACATATATGTATGTATGCCAGTTCAAAAATGATAAATATAACTGAAGTCTAAAATTATTATTCACTCATAATTAGCTACAAAAAGACATGAGTGATTAAAACAAAGCTTTCTAGCTTGTAAGTAGACATTAGTGTTCTACTACTAACTTCTAAAACCATGAAGATCAAATGAAAGCTCATACTAGTTGCTAGTATACAAAAGGCAGCAATGTTCTAACTTATATAAACATAAATCATCAAGTGAAGGCTTCTTAATCAATCATCATCCTCTAGCTAGAGGTCTTCCTCTTTATCACTTCCACTAAGAAGGATGGCTTCCTCTACATTATTGTGGAGACAAAAGAATGAACAGAAGCAAACATGTGGAAACAGAAGCATGAACATGTGGAGACAGAAGCATGAACATGTGGAGACAGAAAACAAAGCATGAAGAACCACGAGCATGAACATGTGGACACAGAAAACAGAGCATGCACAAAACAGAGCATAAGTAGAACTAAGATTGAGTCCCAAAGAAGAAGAAAAATCTGGAACAAGCATGGGGAATAGAGAAAAAGAAGATGGAAAACAAAGAAATAAGACTTGGACAACATAGAAAATCAGAAAAGGAGAGAAGAGGAGAAAAGAAAGAAAGAAAGAAAGAAAGAGCATAACAGAGGAAGAAAAACAGAGCATAAAAATCCTAACTTCAAACCACTGTTGTTCGAAGAAGCCCAGAACCTCCAATCGCCGGCAAATCCGCCGGAAGTGGTGTGGGTGTAGAGGAGAAAAAGAAGAAGTTTGAAGAGGAAGAAGGAGTGTGTAAAAGTGAAGAAGAATCTGTAAAACAGTAAAAGAGTAGAAAGTCGTACGGTTGACAGAGGAGAGTGTTGTAGAGATATTTCAATATATCAGGGGAAAAGACAAGTTTGCCCTCATTTTTATAACCTAAGTAGGGGTAAAGTTGGAATTTCGACTTCATCTCTTTCCCCAAATCAGATCGCGCCATAGCGGCGCTATAGCCCGCTATTGACAACATTGATGGAATCCTTTTACTCTCCCACTTAACCAATGCCAAACTCGAATTTGAGCCCTATCGAAGATCTCTTCTACTTGTCTCCTACCTCTCTTAAAAATTAAACCATTTCGGAACATCCAAAGGGACCAAGCCATAGCAAACCACACCAACCTAAATGCTTCATTCTGTTTTGTTGTCAAATTCAACTAAACATGTTGCAGAAAATGGTCTTTGTAGTTTCTGGGAGACACTACGCAATCACCCAGCTATCGGTAGCATCGTGTCCATAAGCCGGAAGCGAATTGGGCATGTAACGAACAAGTGATCCACTGTTTCAGTCCCCTGCGAGCAGATAGCACAGCGCAAGTCATCATCAGTGGACATAATTCTTCTCTTTAGTAAGTTTGCCTTTGTTGGTAATCGGTCTAATATCATCCTCCAGATAAAAACCCACACATTGGATGGTGCACGAGAATCCTACAGCAGTTTGAAAATCAGTTCACTTGGTTCTGCTGGAAAACCTTTGATCAATTTATATGCAAATTGCACTGAGAAAACACCATCTTGTTCCCTATTCCAAACTCAAGAATCAGGGGTCCCATTCAGCGATTGGAAACCCCCAATTATTTTGCGAAGTTCTGTAGCTATCAGTTCTTCTCTCTCGCTGAGACATCGCCTCCATCTAAACGACCATGTCATCTCCCCTGCACTCTACTATGTGATGTCCCTTAAGCTGCAATTTTTATGGATTGATAGGTGAAAATTTTTCCGGTATCTACATTTCAAGAGCTCACTTCCAGACCACACATCTTTCCAAAACTGTATGGTGTTCCCACAGCCAGTTTTTCGCTGCAATCTTGTGTCAAACCAGCAATCGTTTTCATTAGAGGGATAACACACTTTAAATAAGTCCTTCCACCAAATCGAATCCTTATTCAAAGCATTCAATCTGCCCTCCTCCACTCTATTACCATAGCAAGCCCAAATAATCTTGGTGCAAAGGTCATTGCCTCTCCTAAAAAATTTCGACCTCCATTTTCCCAATAGAGCAAAGTTGAAAGCATCCCAATATTTTACACCCAAACCTCCCTCCTCTTTTGGTCTACATACAGAATCCCACTTCACCCACGCAATCTTTGAAGTTAAGTCCTTTCCGCCCCACAAGAAGTTCCTCATGATCTTCTTTGCTTCCTTCAAAACACCTCTTGGTATGCGGAAGTAAGAGAGGAAGAATAGAGGTATTGAAGTTAAAACACTATTCAATAAGCACACCCGTCCTCCGAAATAAAGGGTTTTTTGCTTCCAAGAGGATAGTTTCATCCTCAATCGACTCAACACCGTTTGCCATAGGTTGGCTCTTCTAGGATTTAGGTCGATTGGAATGCTTAGATACACAAAGGGAAGACCTCCAATTTTGCAATTCGGGATGGTTGCAAACATTCTGAGATCATCACTAGGCACCCCAATTCCCACGCAACGAGTTTTGAAGAAGTTCACTTTTAAACCTGAGGTCATCTCAAAGCACCTAAGGATGCACTTGAAAGAGAGGACATTTCGAAGTGAAGCATCCCCAAAGAGGAGTGTGTCATCCGCAAACTGTAGGATTGTTATCTCTATCTTTTCAATCTCACCCAACTTCACTCCCGTTAGTTTGTTTAGCTCCATAGCTTTCCTTACAAGACATGTTAGGTCTTCCACCACAATCAAGAATAGAAAAGGAGCTAGTCGGTCACCTTGTCTCACCCCTTCTCATGGAGAACTCCTCGCTTGGGCTTCCATTCACCAACACTGAAACCGAGACCGAGCTCAAATAACCATCAACCCACTTAATAAACCTCTCGCAGAAATTCATCTTCCTCATCATATATCTCATAAAAACCCAATCTACTTAGGGTAGGAGTGTGAGACTATATAATTATTTAACTATATAAACCTCTTTAGTTTGATTGGGGTAGAGCTCTCCGGGTCATTCAGAGCAAGCTAGTATAAGAAAGTGATAAATATAACTTGTATACCAAAATAAAAATAATATTGCTAACTAATTTCATAATATAAATTTAACTTGTGTAAGAAAGTGATAAATTTCATAACTAATACATGTAATGATATATGATCTCACTAATTATTAATAAATATTACCATTAAAGCTGACTTATACTACCTCCTGCTCTAATTATAGAGCTTTGTTAAAGTAATTGGGCTTAATAATGGGTTTTTCTTTTTTGTTGAGTTTTTTATGGGCACATGGTTTTTTTTGACGGTTGTGTCTAGGCTTTAGGGTCTTTTCCTGGTTTCTTTAGGTTGATTACTAGGTAGTTAACCCGTGCGATGCACGGTTGCTTTTTTAAAAAAATAAATTATAAACCGTATTATTCAATATATGTTATAATATTAAATAACATCTTTTCAATGTAAAAAAAATATTCAATAAACTTTATTTCAAAATCCTTTCACTTTTTCCCTTTGATACTATTTATTTCAAAATTTGTTACTGTATAATAAATGAATGAATTGTAAAATCAATATAGTAGACAAGGCAATGAATTTTTTGCATTTACAATTTCCAACATCTATTTAGAAATGCAATTAATATTTATCAAAAAACTGTTTCCAACATATGATTTGGTATATTATAATTATAAAATTAATATTTAATTTTCACTAATAAAAGTAAAGCTAAATTATAACAAAACATAAGAAATAGAGATTGAAAAATGAATATTAACTATCATAAGAAATATATAACTATCATTCAGTTTTCATTACCATTTTGAAAATTGAATACTACTGATTTTTTTTTTCTAAAGTACATATTGAAGAGAATGGCATCACTATGGGATTTCTTTTTGTTAAGCCAAATAAATAAATTAACGTAAGAAGTAGTACTTCAACCCTTTTACACAACATCTAGATACATAACAGAAATAGAGTACAAGCATCACTATGAGAATTCTTTTATCCGACATTAGATGACGATAGGGCAACCAAGATAAGCTCAAAATAAAAAAGCAAGCCGAAGAAACACAACCGTAGCTCCCTCACTATTGCTCCAAGCACCATTAGCCAGCCCACCATTAGGGACCTCCACAACACTCCTATTATTTCCCACATAAACCAGAAAAACATACCATAACCATTTTGCAGTTTCCATAACAATTTTGACACAACATATTTACTAAATAACACAACCATTTTTGTGAACTTGAAGCCACATACACCCCAGCCTTCATTGCCTATTTGAAAAAACAGTTCATACCCTCCTTATTGTCCCTTCCATATTTTTTCCAGAATAATAGCATAAATAAGACTAACTAACTAACCTCCATCAATTTTTCTGCAATAGGGCTTTTCATAAAATCAAACTATTCTCCTCTTCTAGTACAAAACTCAAATATCATAATACTCATGTCGAGATGAAAGTTTACTCCACATGCAATATTTAAACATTAATAAATTATCAAATGAAAATCAAAATTTGAAACAAATTTAATATACCAAAGTTTAATACCAAGTTCCTACCTATCAATATTTACCACTATTGAAAAACAAGACATCTAAGGCAATTAAAATACATGCTAACTCTATAGAAGCTATCCATGGGCATAGTAGAAAAAATGAACTTAAAGTAGACCTTCATTACATGGGATAAAAACCCTTATATGAAACAACTTTCGATCATCCTCATGCTTGTAATTCATTACAATAGCAAGTTCTAAGAGTTCAAAAGGGAGCTCAAATTTGCTACAATCAATCAATGAAAAACAATCACCAATTTATAGTAAAACCTTAGAATCAAATAAAAATAAAAGCAAGAATAAGAGAAGGAAAGGATGTGTAGAGATATATACCATGGGAATTTCATCCTCTTCATTAGTGGTGACGGAAACATCCTCACAATGAGAGGGACATGAGCTCTGATACCCAAAACAATTGTATCAACTTAAACAAAGATATCCTTACATTGGGAAGCCATATTTTACTAATATTTTGAAAAGAAAGAGAGGAAGCTAAGTTGCTTCACTGCTAAACCTTATACATAATTGTAGTTCATAATTCTAGTCCATCCCTCCACCCCTATCAAAGAAAACACTAAGAATATTACATTGAATTTTATATGCTTGCTAAAGCCACCTAATACAGATCCACATAGCACACAAATCGTGGTTGTGCTAAGATAGATGACTTGCTGGTTTTTTCACATCTATCATAGGCATACCATATTCATCCAACAACTAAGACCATTATCCACAAAACAACAAAAGCAATCTGGCCACCACCTTCAAGTCCAGCGAAAAACATGTATCAGCAACTACCTATTGTACCATTGATGCTAAAAATCAATTGAGAAGCAAATGACGCAGCAAGGTGGCTTTAAGATAGCACGCACAAGGATCTCAAGGGGACAAGCAGATTAAAAGCTAATGTTCGCAGCAATAATATCCAAGAAGCCTTTTCAGGTTTCACTAGCCACCAAAAATCCTCAGCCCACACCCATAATTTAGCAGTTAACAGACTGAAGGCGGAGTGCAGAAATTGAATTAGAGCGCACTAGCTAGCCAGTAAGGAGATACATTGCAGCAACAAAATACATCACCATGAAATGTGCTAGGTCCCAAAAACCAGATTACAGAGATTCCAGGCACACTATTGGGTTTGAAGACCATTCGAACAAAGAAAAGATGAACCCTTTCACCTTTGATTTTAACCAAATCCAAGACTTGTACTGAATCGAATCAAAGGCACTTGAAAGTTCCAGGCCTCCCCATTAAAGACCAACCTGTTTCTTATATTCCAAACAAACCAAACAGTAGCCAACCAAACAAAGCACACCCCACATTTTCTATCCTTTCCACAACAGTTTCCAACAAATTTCAAAATGTGCACTTTACCTAGCTTGTGGCATAGCCGTGGAGACTCCTAGCTAGTTGTAAACCGAATTCCAGATCTTCCAAGATTTAGCACATGCGAAGAAGAGAATGAGATATTACACTGTAGATATTACAATTTCACATCCCTGGATTTAAAGATGGAGTCACAAACAACGTGTTCCCAAAATAGTCATAAATTAGTGGAGTTTCGTGAACCAAAGTCTTCAAACACTACCATAGAAGAATTTCAAAAGAAGCAGTTTCCAAGCATTGCTGCTATGGCCCTGATGAGAAAGGCAATGAACAGTTTGAATCCATATAGCTTACGAAAAAGCCAACGATGCCATCAGATAGGAAATAGCAAATAGCAACCTAAACAGATTGGTTTTCAGAAAGACGATTATGGCCGATAACAATCCAAAATACGAACCTATATATACCGGTGATTGGGGGCAAATCAAACAAAAACAGATTAAAGGTAAATTGAATACAAAACATCATAAAGTTGGCAAAAAAGTTCAATTGTACTACAAAAGGTAAACTCTCCTTCGCCCCATCTAATAGAAACCAAAAAAGGTGCTACAAAAGGTAAAAGTAGAAACCTGACACAATAAAAGAAGGTCTACATTTCTGAGTAACAAAACCTTTTTTCCCCATCTAAGAGAGTAAAGAGAGAAGAGTAAAAAAACTGGGACATGAAAGGTTGAGGCCGGCACAAAAGCACCCAGCAGAGGAGGCTGCTAAAGATAAACCCACCTTAAAAAAAAAAACCTTAATCCTGAACGATGAAATAAAAAATAAATAATTCAGGAAATTAACTTTTCAATCCCAACTTATTATATATTTTTTGAAAATTGAAATCAATATTATTTGATAAAAGAAGCTTGGATCCAAGCCTTTACCGGTTTACCCAAGTAGCTTCAGAAACAGAACATAAAAAGGGCACATCCTAACTTATTTAATACTCAATAGTTCATACAATTTTTTTTTTGAAATTAATAGTTCATACAAAATTAAATTACATCAATTAGTTTCGATAATATTTTTCCTCAAATTAAGTCTTCACATCCTAACCATCAAATAAATCTATTAATAAATTATATTTAAATATTGTTTTTTTACAACAAAAACTGCTCAATTATATTTAATTAAAACTTTTACTTTTTATAAATTAAATACATAATACCTTTGTAACAAAAAAAATACATAATACCTTTTCACTATTTTGCTTTTAATGATAACCTTTTTTTTTTGAAGATTTGCTTTTAATGATAACTACTGAATTAAAAAAAAATTGTATCATACCATATATTTTATTATTATAAGTCGCTACTATTTCATCAACAATAGATATGAAATATCAGTACAAAGTTTTACATTAACAATTAATCACAAGTTCAAAAAAAAAAAATCAATCACATTATGCTACATACGAAAAATAATAACTTTGATTCTAAATTTTAATAAACATTTATTTACACTAACACGTTTAATTCTGAGTTCAAAAAAAAACACGTTTAATTCTTTTATCAACTATATAATTAAATAAGATGAAATATGTCATGTTAAAAAAAAGATGAAACCTAATATAGCACAATAATTATTTGTATTCACTCTAATACAAATACAAATTATACAGACAAAAAGAACTATCCAATTACGTTATCTTATCAAGTTCAAAAAAAAAATTACGTTATCTTATCTATTATGATTTTTTTTATCTTAAGATCCAGAAAATTTAACTTATTTTTATAGAAATACATCTATAAAAATCTTAATATAATATATATTAACGCATGTCATGCCAACAAATATTTTAAACTCAAAATAAAGTAAAAAAACATTAAACTAAAATACTAAAAAGACTTTTAAAGCTAAAAGGTTTTTTAAAGTTTATTACCACCTAAAAGATTTTCAAAAGTTCATTATAAACCAAATAAAATAACCTAAAAGTAACAATAAAAGTCCCTTCTGGTGCACTTTCAGCACATTGAATAAAAACCCTTATGTGAATAGTAGCAAAAATGCTATCCCTTTGTCGTAGTTATAGATAAATTTAAATTGTCCAATTTCCAATGAACACCTACAAAATATAAAAATGAAACAACTTGAACAACGATTTTCCCATTTTTATGGCACATAATCATTTTCACTAACTAAAAAATATGGATCATATATCAAATGATTTTATTTCTCAATACTTAATTTCCTAATTTTTTATTTCTAGTATTTAGACACACAATTATTAATTTCGTATCATATATCAAATTAATATTAATCTCAATATTTAATTTCATAATTTTTTATTTCTATAATAAGCCCACAATTATCTATACTATCAATATTTTTTTTTAAATACTCTACACTATCAATATTAATATCCACATTATAAATATTAAAAAATATTATCTACCAAAAGAATTATTACAAAGAGCTATAAATTAACAATATGAAAATTTTCCATCATACTCAACCAAAGTAAATACAAACAAAAAATAACTTTTGAAGCATAACCTAATAAATTTTAAAACTTCAATTTAAACCAAATAAAAAACCAAAAAGTAACAAAAAGGATCCTTATGGTGCACCTGCGAAACATTTATGAAAAACCTTAATGTGAATAGTGGCAAAATGTTATCCCTTTGTAGTAGTTATAGATTTCGAGTTTAGGACGTTTTTTCGTTCTGATACTTTTTTATCCCTTCGACTAGGGTGTTCATTATGTCTATTTCCTCAAACTTTTATCAATATAGATTTTGAAAAAACAAATTGTACTTATTAAGAAAACATTTAATGTAGTTAATTAGTATATTGATTTTGAAAATTTTAATGCAATCTTTCACATTTACTTAAAATTAATGTATTGATTAGTGGGAAAAACTAAGTTTTAGTGATAATCTTAATTTTGGAATAAAAAGTTTATCTAGAAAAAGGTAATAATTATTTCTAGAATATAATTAGGGATCTTATATAAATGGATACTAAGGTCTCTAAAGAGTCTTTTTTTTTTGAAATCTCTAAAGAGTCTTATACTTAGGGACGAATGGTGTATATATTTTTATATTATAATTAATATTTAATATAATCAGTAACATATGAAGTCAATAATAATTCATTAATATTATCATTAATGCAATTAATTTTTAATGGTTGATAAATAATATATAAGTAATCCAATATATTATATTTTATTGATACGTATGAGTGGTGTTATAATTAATGTTTATTAAAATTATGTATATAAATAGTTATTAATAATTAATTAGTAATTTCACTAATTCAACGTTCAAGTCAATTTAACTTAATAAATATTATCTTTGAATTACTATTTAATACAATTATTAACTTAAAAAGTTATTGATAATTAATTTCTATCGCCATTAAGGTGAGATTAAGCTTAATTAATTTCATAATATAAATTTAATTTATATAAGAATTTTTTTAATTTAATAATTAATAAAATTGATATTTTTGGTACGTAATTAATAGAATTTATAATATAAGTCTTAATTTTTTGTTATTTTAGGGGAAAAGAATACTTTATACAATTTACTATATATGGTCTCATACAATATATACCATTTATGTTCCAAATGTGAAATTATTTTTCATTTTTCCATGCATCATCAATAATATATTTTAGAAATTAATTTATTGTAAAAATTGTGTCCTGAAAAGTAATTCTATAAATTTTTATTGATGTTGCATCGCAAAAGAAAATTATGCATTAACACCAAATTAAATAACATGTACTATTAATTATCTATTTTCATCGTTCTGCATGTCGCTCTTAGATAAATTTAAAGGAAGAAAAAATTAACTTACTTAATAAAGAATTATAAAAATTGAAATGTACTTATTACTAAATGTTATGTGTAGAACAAAATAACTCAAGTGCTTCTTTTATATAGGATACCCCTAATAATGTTATCTACCAATTTTATTTTTTATTTTTAATTTATAAAATTTTCACATTTAATTTGAAATTTTCATATAAAAAAGGGTTAGTAACAAACAGACTTAATATATTAGTGAAAGTAATTTTTGCAAATCATATATATTCTCCACAGAAAAACGATCATGTTTGAGTTTGGTATGACACCTATAAAAGATAAAACTCTTTCTACCAAGTATTTAACGCAAGTGAATTAATGGTAACTCAAACTCAAGTTTTGTGCTTAAGTTGGAATTCTCGCATCAGTTGATTTACACACGGTGGTACATTAGTAAAAGTATGATACTCTATGCCAACAAAATATATATATATATATATATATATATATATATATATCCTATAAGTTTTATTTAATAGTTATATAGTCAAATCCTCATACCATTAATAAAGGACCCGGATTCCCCGTTGTTATTAAATCCAGCATTCACTAAAGTCAAAAGCATGAATTATAGAGCAGTTATGAAATTACGAATTTACTAAAGTCAAGGACATAAGTTGTCTCATATGAACCATCATATACATTATGAGAACGAAACACCAAAATATACGCAAATACCAACATCCCACGATGTTTTAATCAAAGATGTGCAAATTATGCAAACCATATTGCAGACGAGATAGCAAATTCGATCTCATATTTGAAAGGCAAAATAAAAATTTCATCTTTAAATTTGAGTCGTTAGATCAATATCAAAAGCTACATACCTTTAATTTAAGTGAAACCAAATTCTTATGAGAGAGAAGGGAATTTTCATCCCTAACTTCAGGGAAAACTTTTATTTTCAATAACACCCGAAACCAAAACATAAAAGTTGTCACTTTTCATGCAACCAAGGATAAAATAAGAGAGAAAAATTAAAAAAAATGAGAGAAATTAAGCTCAAATTTTTGAGACCTTGAACCTAGTCCATAAAAATACTTAAATTCAAAATTGATGACTCAACCCAATTTCACTCCTTCAGCCTTCTTCCTTATCTCCTTGCTGATCCTCACACTCTTTGCAGGTTCCGGAGGATTGCGCATGAGGCTAATCATGTCCACATAAGTAGCAAGAATAAACTTGTGTACCTGCTTCTCATTCATGTTCATGTAAGAGAACAAAAGTTCTTCCATGAAATCCCAGTCCACATTCTCATCGTTCCTCAGCCTCGCTCTCACTACGCCTTCCATCGATTTCTTGAATTTCTCGTAGGGGCTCTTTGTGCACGACACCAACACCGCGACATAGTTATTGGACAATGTGATTGTCTCCTTTGAACATGAACCATCGCAATTCTTTGTGGGTGTCGTGGTTGAGCTGCTCGACCCCGAGAATCCACGGGTCACGAAGAACCTTCTAGAGCCTCCGAGATCTGGTGATGGCTCCTCGAATGAAATTGAGGATGTCGGACTTGGCATTGGATATTTTCCATGGGTGTTGTTATGGACCTGGAGGGCATTGTTGTTGTTGATTTCTTTGTCGTATCTGAGGAACAGAGTCCTGAAATTCTCAAAGAGAAAATGGTCAATGTCATCTAGAGTGGCTTCATTTTCATTCTTCTTTTTGTTTCTCTTATCATCCATGGAGAAAGAAGGAGGGATGAGGGGCTTGCAGCCTCTGAGGATCCATTTCTTAGAGGGTAAATAGATTTGTGAGCGAGGATTTTTTTATCTTGGAGAGGTAGTCACTGAGGGATTTCCTAATGTTCTTCGGCATGTCTGCAGTTTGAGGGTTTGAGTGAAGTGGTACAGGTTGAGGAGTGTGTTTTATAAGTAGAGTATTGATGGCAACATTCACTTCCATCCTCTCTTTTCAACATTGTTATTTATTGGTCATTACTCATGTAAATGTACCACTAATTTGAAAGGATTAGTATTTATTCACACTACAATCACTGCCACCAAAAGAGATATGTTATGTGATAGAAAAATTTGTGAGATATAAGAATAAAAAATGAGTGAAAACAAAAAGAAATAGAGTTAGTGTGAGTGCACAAAAATTAATTTGGAATTAAGACCCACGTTTTTGTTGTCTCTCATGAAAATGGAATGTTAAAGTAAATAATGATAACATTTATCTACTAAATAAATAGACTTAAAATTTCTTGATAAATAAAGGTGTGTATTATTATCTTAATGGTTATAGGTACATTTATTATTCATTTAACACCCAAACAAACACTTTAAATTCACCATATTTTTTCTATATCTCTTCCTATTATATTATATCATATATTACAAATTATAAATTATCATTATATCTCTTTTTATATGACCTTTACTAACAACTTAAATTTTGGGGATAATTGATTCATTAACATGGTATCAGAGCCTTTATGACCAAACTTTCTAAAATTTGATTTTTGTCGCCAAATTTTTTGAATACAAATTTGAATTAAAAGACATAGTAGGTAAGCATGTACATTCTTTGATGGGCAGGTGGGCCAACATCCTGCCTACTCGGTAGCGTTCGAAACGGGGCACTGACTGCTACACTATAAGGAAATAACGCTGCACCCTCACTAACACTAATTGGTTCTGGCGTAGTGGTAAGCACGTGATCCAAACAGTGGTATCAGAGCAGGTCCCTTGTTCAAATTCCACACAAGGCAAGCTGTGCAGCTGGGTTGGCTGGCAGGTGCTGGGGGGGATTGTTGGGTCGGTTGACCAGCATCCTTGCTGCTGGGTAGTGTTCGAAACAGGGAGTCGGCTGCTACGCTATAAGGAAATAATGTTGCGCCCTCACTAACCCCAATTGATTTTGGCGTAGTGGTAAGCGCGTGGTCCAAAATTCTTCACGCTTAAAAACCAAGTGAGAAAGCTCAAATGACTCTTGCGAAAGGGTTGTGATAAAAATAAATAATATAAAACCATTCATGTAGCAATTACCCAACAGTTTAAGATTCTGGGATAAATGGTTCATTAACGGAGCATCTACCAACATTTTCATTTTATGAGTGATAGAATTTGGAGATGAAAAATACTTTGTTAACACTAATTACACCTCCAATTTTAATGAGAAATAGAAATAGAAGTAAGAGAAGTGAGTGGTATATATTGTTGTGTTATAATAAGAAAAGAAGAGAGATATATGGGAATTGCAGGAATAACATTTAGTTTGATGTCGGCCATGTTTCTAATTATTTTCTCTGTATCATAGGGACATCGCAACCAAGCACTCTTGATCCACCAAGATATTCTTAGCATAATCTTTGGCATCTGAAGAAGGGACTCCATCTTAACTCTGATTATGTTGTGATGTACAGTTGGTGCCTTTAGTGAGATTGGTCTGTTGATACTGCCTTGATTCTTCATTTTCTCCCTGTTGTGGCCCGAGCCTTTATTTGTTGGTCTAAATTTTGCTTCTTGGTAGTGATAGTGTCTAGTTTTGCTGTTTTTGTCTTTGTCTTGCGTACTGTTTGTTTGTTCTCTTCTTTTTTCTAGTGTTTTCTATTTTTTCCGTTAGTTCTTTTCGGTTGCTCTCTTGGGAGGGCTATTCCAAAGTTTCACTTTTTCCATTATATTCATAATATATATTTCTGTTTTCGAAAAAAAAATGTATGCACCAAGCCTCTTGGGAATCAAAGACTTCCTTCCTAAATATTTTTGTGTTCCTTCTCATCTACATAAACCAAACCAAAGAATGGGGGATTAAGTCCCAATTTTTTGTGTCCATTAATGTTGTCATGTTAGGCCATTCTACTGCTATAGATTGTAACGAGCTGAGGTAGACCCATGAAATCCGTTCTCTTCTCAAGATGGTGTTCCAAAGTTCTTATACCCTTGAACATAGAAGAAATAGATTATCAGTTGATTCCTACCAACTTCCACTTCCATTGTCATCTAGAATTACCCCTTCTTCTAAGGTTATCTTCGGTGGCTATCTTATTGTGACATGCTTGCCAGAATAATAAACTTACTTTGGGTGAGACTTTTTATTATATGACCAAGGACCATACTTTCCTCTTCCTCATACATTTTGTACTCTACCTAATTACACAAACCTTTTATGGAAAAGTATCAATTACCATTGACACACCAAATCAAATAATCCCCTGGGTTTTCAGCCGAACATCTAAAGTTTATCAAGTTCATGAAGGATGCATATATTTTTCGTTCCCAACCAATGATGATCCTTCTAAAGGAGAGATCCCAAAACCATTTACCTCGCACAAACAACCCTACATCAGACATTCAAGTCGTTTTACTGGATCTAAAAGCATATATCATGGGGAACTGTATACTTATTGGTTTAATATCAGCCCAAGGATCTAACCAAAAGCGCATGTTCTTACCATCACCAACTTCGCATATCAGGTGCTCTTTCAACCCCACTACGAGCAAAGCGTCCTCCTTGAGGACTCCTGTGATGTCCCTCATTACTATTGACCAGGAACCTCCATCTTCCATAATGATGTAGTGGACTGGGCGAGACCCCAGGGTCCCTCGCCCAGGATGCTTACACTTAAGCACGGGACAGACCCAGGTCTTTTGGGCCTCGCACTCCGAGGCCCAACTGGCCCATTTGGACAGACTAAAGGCGCGAAGGCCCAACACATCCCTTATAAATTGGAGGGGAATACCAATTGTAAAGGACTATTGGCTCATTTGGCAATAACAACATTGAAATTCAATTATATTTTCTCTCTCTAAACAGTTATGAGTTCATCTCTCTAAGATTTCCGATCACACTCCACACACTCTAGGCACCATGCCTTGATTCTATGTTCTTGACCGGAACATTGGCGCCGTCTGTGGGGATCGGTAGATTTTGATTCCCGGACTACGTGGATCGTGATTTGAAGGGGAAATTCTCTGGTTTTCTGTGAGACATTTCGTTAGTTCTTGAGTTTTTGGTGAACGTTCGTAAGTGCCAATGGAAACACGTCGCAAACGACGGGAAAAAGACCTCGTGCCCCGGCGTACTTCGCCGTCCGCGCCGCGTTCGGGGCCGTCCGCGCCGCCAGACGATTCATCGCGAGGAGGCAACTCCAGTAACTCCACCGGCTCCGCTCCCGCCTCCTCCGTCTCCAACACCTCCGCTGCCTTCGCCGCCAACGTCACCGGAACAAAGAAGGTCGCCATAACAGTCACCTGTGGACTCAGGAGGAGAGACGCAGGCACCTCAAGCTCCGATCTCCGGCCAAGATTGGAGACGCTTGATCAGCAGCATCGACGAGATAAGGCAGCGGAAAGATTATCTTCAGGAACAGCTAGAGTATTATCGTTACGAGCAGCAGGACGAAGGAGAGCGTGAGGCAGAGGCGGTGGCTGAATTTGAGCCATTTTCAGCAGCGGTAAAGGAAGTGGTCATTCCAGATAATATGAAGAACACAGTCCTCGAAACATACAGCGGAAAAGCAGATCCAAAGGAACACCTACTGTATTTCAATACAAAGATTGTGATTAGCGCCGCTTCAGACGCGGTCAAGTGCAGAATGTTTCCAGCAACTTTCAAAGGAACAACAATGGCGTGGTTCACAACTCTTCCGCGAGGATCCATCAACAACTTCCGAGATTTTTCGTCCAAATTCCTCGTCCAGTTCTCAGCAAGCAAGACTAAGCAAGTGACGATTGAGGACCTGTACAACGTGCTGTAGTCTGCAGGGGAAACTCTGAAACAATACGTGAAACGTTTCAGTGCTGCGTCGGTAAAAATTGAGGAGTCGGAGCAGAATGCCTGTGCCCGGGCCTTCAAAAATGGTCTACAACCTGGAAAGTTAAACAGCAAACTGAGTCGTAAGCCGACCAAATCGATGGCAGAGGTACGCGCGCGGGCGAACACGTATATCCTTGATGAGGAGGACAACGCTTTCAAGCGAAGAAGGGCGAAGGTGGAAAAGGATGGTGATCAGGGGGACGCATCGCTAGAGGATAAAGCAGGCAAGGACAAGGTTGAAGGGAGTAAGAGGCGAGACAGGAAAGTCCGGGCAGCGGAGAAGACAACGAGAGACCCTTTGTATCCAAGGAGGGACAATGCTGAGCGTCGCCGGCCCTGGCACCAGGCTGACTCTCGCCGGCGTGAAGAGTCGGGAAAGAGTCTGAGCGCCCATCTAACAGAGCTGCTTTGTGAGGTCAAGGCGACCCATGCCATTGAAGAGGGCAAAAGGGAAACAGACCCGCTGCGGCCAAAATCAGATAAGACTAAGTGGTGTGAGTATCATCGGTCGGCAGGACATGATACATGGGATTGTTTCACTTTAAAGAATGAGATAGAGAGGCTCATCAGAGCAGGGCGAGCGCAGCTAAATGACCGCAATGAGCGTTGGAACGACGAGCGACATCAGGGAAATGGGTATAGGAACTCTCGCCAGCAGGATGATCGCCGACGGGAGGATCGTCGCCGCACGCCGAGTGTAGAAAAGAAGGAAACACTGGCTACCAAGAAAAAGAATGTAGAAGAAACACTCAATAAAGATCTTGAGCCGCCGGTGGGCATAATTAATACAATTGCAGGTGGTTTCGACGGAGGGGGAGATACAACTTCGGCAAGAAGAAGACATGTCAGGGCGGTGACCTCGGTGCAACAATACAAAGTTCCTTTTGGTTTCCAGCATCCGGATATAGTAATCTCATCAGCGGATTTTGAGGGAGTCAAAATGCATAAAGATGATCCGGTGGTCGTCATGGTTCAGATCAACAGTTTTAATGTTCGCTGGGTACTTTTGGATCAAGGTAGTTCCGCCGATATCATCTACGGGGATGCGTTTGATAAGCTGGGGTTAACCGATAAGGATTTAATGCCCTATACAGGAACGCTAGTGGGATTCTCGGGTGGGCAAGTATGGGTGCGAGGTTATATAGATCTAGACACCGTTTTCGGAGTAGAGGACAACGCTAAGCTCCTTCGTGTAAGGTACCTAGTGATACAAGTTGTAGCCTCGTACAACGTTATCATTGGGAGGAATACCTTAAATCGTTTGTGCGCCGTCATTTCAACAGCCCATCTTGCAGTAAAGTACCCGCTGCTTTGTGGGAAGTTGGGGAAAATTGTGGTTGATCAAAGAAGGGCAAGGGAATGCTACAATAATTGTCTCAACATGTACGGGAAGAAAGGAGCAGGCGAAGGACACCGGTGTCACGAAATTGAGATCCAACAGAAAGCTCAGAACGAGCAGAATAGGTCAAGGGTCGAGACACGGGAGACAGACTACGGGAGGGTGAAAAGGCAAAGGAATAACCAGAGGCAAGTTGGAGAAGAAGTCGGGAAGACAGAATGGGACGGACCGTTCACAGACATTATAGCGGAGGAACGCTGAGCGGGCATCATGGATGACCTAGAAAGGTATAAGTTTAGTAGCGGAGTGATTGCGATTGAGCCTAAGCTCACCCTTGAGCAGGAAAGACGGTTGGAAAAGTTGGTAAAGGACAATTTTGACCTCTTCAACTGGAGTCCGAAGGACGCTACACTTTGGAACTTTCCGCGGTTCAAAACATCAGCTCTTCTGAGCATGGGACCAGGCGACTGGAAGGGGAAAGTGGCGATAGGCCGAAGCATGGACTTGGAAGCATCTCAGCGAGAAGATTATGGAAAAGGGTTGAGCAAAGTGCCTGACCGCTTTCGGAAGAAGAAGGGCTCGACACACTGTGGTAGGAGCAAAGGGAAATCCGTGGCGAGGGAAATAGCCTCCAGGAGTAAGAAGGTCAAGGGTAACAGGCAAAAGAAAGAACTAGAGGTGAATGGTCATTTTGCGAGTGAATGGATAGCGAGTACCTCGGGGATGAAAGAGGAAGTGCTAGGCACCATACTTTGAGGAAAGAGCTAGGCAAGCAGGGGCGCGGCAAAGAGGATGGCGATTGGGTTTAGCCACGAAATAGGACTAAAAAATAAAGATGCACTCTTTTTCTCCGACACGGGAGTTTTTTAATGAGGCATCCCTCGATGTAAAAATTCAAACAAATCAAATACAAAAGGATATTCGCCAGAAATACTCCTAGCTCAAATCATTCAACTCCGTTCGCCCGGTGAGAAAAATTCTCCGAAGGTGGCAATCCCAACACGACCTTGATGTCTGGGGATTTCTCCGGGAAAGTCCCGCGCGAACCGATGCTACTCAGATAGCAAAAATTCGATCACTATATCACGTTCGCCTGGTGAGAAAAATTCTCCGAAGGTGGCAATCCCAACACGACCTTGATGTCTGGGGATTGCTCCGGGGAAGTCCAGGGCGAAACGCTGATTTCCCGTTGGCGATGTGTGCGGGAAAGCGACTTATCCCCTTAGTCTCTCCGAAATCTGGGAATAAGAGACCTCCCCGAAATATGTGGCGAGAATATAAACTAGGCATAAGTTTGGGTAAACCCGTATGGCCATTGGGCCCCCAGCAGTGTAAGCCCTTGGCGGGAAAAAACCGCCAAGGCCGCACCTGCTCTTACGGGATATATTGGTGCGAAGACAAGCCTTGGTTCAAAAACTGAGCAAAAGTCCTAGTTTCTTTGGCACACCTTCAAAATCGCTACACGGATGAGCAAAAGGAAAAACTAAGCCTAAAAGGCAAACGGAGAACACGAAGCGATAGAATTTAAGGCAGAGCCTAAAACGGCGATGCAAAATGCGAGAGTAAAACCATGAACGAAGCAAGTTAAAGGAATATAAAAATGCAATTCAATCACCAAAAAAGCAAAGCATATACAATTAGTACGAATATAATTATGTTGCATTAACATTTCTGCCTCATTTTTTCTTCTTCAATTTCAGCGAAGCGCTCGGCGGAATAGCCCGGGGTATCAACTCGACCAATAAGCTCGTGAGGAGTAACCTTCTTGAAAGCTCCCATGCCATCAAGGTTGATCCCTTTATAGAGATGTTGAACTTGAGCTTTGGCGAGGAAGAAACCACGGCCTCGCTCCTCCACAATCTCCGCTGCAGCGCTAGCTATGGACCTGGCCTGAGAAGTCTTGGTCTGGGAATCCTTCTCGGCGAGGGCCCGATTCGTTTCGTCGAGCTGTAACCTCACGTTGGCGAGAGACTCGTTCGTGTCCCCCAGATCACAGAGTAGGGAAGCGATTTCCCGATCTTTGAGAATGCATTTGGCCCTACCGGCGTTGATCGATCTTGTCCTCTCGATCACTCCCTGTTGCAGGTCAAACCAATCTAGCTCCAATTCTCCCAGCCTATCTTTACAAGCTGAGATGTCTTCCTCATGAAGATTCAGATCTACACATATGTGTGCTTGTTTCTGGGTTTAAGCCACCATTTGGGACAACATCTCATCATACTGGCGGTGCGCTTCCTGTGCCGCTGCCTAGTGACCCTCAACCTCCTGCTGAAGTCTCTCCATCTCTAGAGAAGAAGCAGAGTCTTGAGACAGTTGGGCGAAGAGACACCATGCGCGTAGAAGGTTAAACAAAGCTTCCTGCGCGGTCTGGTCAAGGTCGGGAATCTCGGCCACTCTCGTGCTCCTAAAGAAATCATCAGAAAAGACGAAGTCAATAGGAGAAGTCTGCTGGTTTGGAATAGAGCCTGTTTGATCACCAGTGGAAGTGGAATTGGCCTTGAAAGAAGTTTGGAAGGGAGATGGTGGGGTGCAAGGAGCAAGGTCTTCACCCTGTAGGTCCACCGAGCGGGCAAGCACATTTTCATCTAGGGTCACCTCGACTTGAGGAGATTGGCGATCAGGGAAGAAAGCTGTTGAAGGGACCACCTCCGGAGTTGGCTCGCCGTCAGCAACTCCTCCAGGGCAGGGCGAGGGTTCAGCGTCGCCTGGAGAGGCGTTTTTCTCGCCCCCCAGACCTTGAAGGGAAGCAGCAGCGTCGCCAATCTCAGATCTCTTCACCTTTTTATTCTTCTTTTTCTCTTTCTGGGGAGAGGGGGCATCAACACCAGGAGCACCCCTTTTGGATTTTCGAATTGCTTTTGAGGCTAAAGGTTGGACCGTGCCTTCCCGCGTGGGTTCGGGTCTTTCTGGAGAAGAAACGGCTTTAGCTATCTCAGCGGAGGGGATGAAGGCAGTGGAGGAAGGCCCCCTGACTCTCTTCGCGGGAGGGGCAGCAATTTCGGTTTCAGAACTAGCCGCCGCACATTTTTGTTTTACTCCCTCGGTTTTAAAGGTGGGAGGAAATTTAGGAGAATCAACTGCCAGGGCACGTTGCAGCGAGGCTTCGGTGAAATCGAACTCCTCCAAGAGCGAGCGGAGGGAGTCGCTGCGGACGGCCTTCAACAGTTGGGAGCACTCAAAGATGGGGAGTCCGGCAAAAAGGCCGATGGTGGCTTTGTCCTCGTTGCTCAACGACGAGTCAGTTGGCGGGGGAACATCACGAGGATCTTTCGTCCAGTAAAGAATCCATCCCGTCGGGTGAAGGCTTCAGGGTAAGTTGGGTGAACGATCACACAGAAGTAGCGTCGCCCAGGACCCTTCTTGATGTTACTCTTGTAAAGGTAGAAGCACTGCCGACCTGAGCGGGATTTCAAAGAAATCCATCCAGGAATCTCCGTCTTCAGGAACTTTGGGTCTACCCCATAAAAGTAGAAAAAGTGGGAGGCTTTTGCTGCAAGGCCGATGGCTTCGCAAAGGATCTCGAAGCAACGAATGAAGGCCCAAGCATTCAGGTGGAGTTGACAAGGGGCCACGTTGATTTCTCTCATGATTTGGCAAAGGAACGGAGAAAAGGGTAATTTGATTCCTAACTCGAGGTAGAGATATTCATAGACATAGAAGAAGTTTGTCCGTTTAGCCTTTTGATCGACCCCACGACACCTCCAGGGGCGACGAATGTCCAAGCCCGGGCCGATGATGAGGGCATCTTCCAAAGACTTTTCACGGCAGAGCCCTCCGGCCTTACGAATTGACTTGGCGACGGACTCGTTAGTAGACAGCTCAGAAGTTTGACAAATGGCCGCATGCTTAGGCTCTTCAACTGTGGGCTGGGGATGATCGATGAAGATTTGTCGCCAAAAGGCATCTCTCTCATCTGTAAGATCAAGGTTTGATCAGTGGTTGCATCTCTATGTTTTGATGATTACAATTAAGGTTTGTGATGATGAACAATTGTGGTACCCTAACGTTTGTCTTTTTAAGTTGTGACAAACAGGTTCTGAATCTGACCCAAGCCTATTCGTTCAGAAGAAGAAGAACCAAGGGTTACTAAAAAGAGAGCTCATTATCCTACCATGTTCGTTCTGAACAGTGGCAAATACTTCAGAAGTTCTGAAGATGGAAGCTCTCAAGAAGATCTGAAGAACTCAAGTCAGAAGTTCTGAAGACCAGATGTTCCAGTGGAACGGTCCAGAAGCAGAAGACTCAAGTTCTGAAGACTTGCAAGAAGTTTGGTTCTGAAGACCCAAGCTATTCTAGCTCTGACGATCAGAAGTTCTGAGGAACTTGTTCAGAAGCAGAAGTTGCATGGTCAGAAGACTCCAAGCTTCAATCTGACCATGATCAGAAGCTTCACCTACATTCATCTGAAGCTCCTTGATCTCAAGTCAACCGGTGAGAGGACAGGTCGCTATCACAGTACAACATCGTACAAGTCTCAGTCTGTCCGCCACCTACCTTGTACAGCCTAGCAGTCTGATATTACAGAATTGCCACTCCAACGGATAAAACCCTAGCAACGGCTACATCACAAGTCTTGGAGTATATAAAGGCTGAAGAAAGAAGAAAGAAGCTAAGAAACTTTGCTGAAAATATTCAACACATACGAACCATTCTCTTAGCATTATTTCTTCACTGTTCTTAAACTTCTGAGTTTACTATTCGCTTGTTAGAAGCACTTATTGTAAACCCGAAACCTTTTACACATTTTGTAAAGTTCATCAAGAGACCAAGGTTGGTCGGATCTTGAGAGGACTTAATCAAGGCTGATTCAGTATTTAGCTAGTCTTAAGAGGATCGGTAGATCAGCTTCTTAAGAGGATACTAGTGAGAAAATCAGTGTATTGTTAGTCACTTAGCAGGTTGCAAAGTGCAGTTGTAACACTCATTGATTTTAGTGGATTGCCTTCATCAGAAGAAGGAAGAAATCACCTTCACAGGTGGACTGGATTAGCTTGAGCTTTTATCTCAAGTGAACCAGGATAAAATACTCGTGTGCTTTACTTCCTATTATTCAGCACTTAGTTTTTATCTTTGAGTTTTGAAAAAGCTTAAAAGTATACCCGAGATTCAAAAACTCTATTCAAACCCCCCCCCCTTTCTAGTGTTTTTCGCACCTTCAATTGGCATCAGAGCTCCGGTTCTGATTTTAACACCTAACAGTGTTCAGTGATCCAGAACCTTGTGTGAAAAACAAATCATGGCCCAAGCCAATACTTCCGCTGACAACAACAACAACAACAATCAACTCAGAGCACCAATCTTTGATGGTGAAAAGTTTGAGTACTGGAAAGATAGAATAGAGTGCTATTTCCTTGACACTGACCCAGATCTCTGGGATATGGTCATTGAAGGCTATACTGATCCAGTAGATGCTTCAGGAGTGAAGATCCCCCGTTCTGAAATGACTGACGCTCAGAAGAAGCGTTTCAAGGATCATCACAAGGCGAAGTCCATGCTATTCAGCTCAATATCATACATTGAGTATGAGAAGATCTCTGACAAAGAAACTGCTAAATCCATTTTTGACTCCTTGGTCATGACACATGAAGGAAATGAAGAGGTCAAGGAAACCAAGGCTCTTGCTCTTATACAACAATATGAGCAGTTTAAGATGGAATCTGGTGAAACCATTGAGGAGATGTACTCAAGGTTTCAAACTCTGATTGCTGGAATCAGAGTGCTAAACAAGGGCTACTCTACTGGTGATCATGTCAAGAAGATTATCAGAAGTTTGCCTAAGGAGTGGAGAGCTTTTGTCACTGCCCTGAAACTCTCCAGGAATTTGAACTCGTTGAAGTTAGAAGAGCTCGTGAGTCATCTCAGAAGCCATGAGATTGAACTCAAAGGAGACAAGCCTCAAAAGAAAGACAAGTCAATTGCTCTTAAGTTAAAATCTGACAAAGCAAAAGCCTATCAGGCAGAAGAAGAAAATTCATCTGAAGAGCTATCAGATGCGTCTGATGATGAAGAGCTGTCTCTCTTCACAAAGAGGCTAAGCAAACTCTGGAAGAACAGACATAGCAAGGGAAAAGGACCAAAGAGAAGTTCAGGAAGATATGAATCTTCATCTGGTCAGAAGAAATCATCTGGAAAGGAAGTCACTTGCTTCGAGTGCAAGGAATCTGGGCACTACAAGAGTGGTTGTCCCAAGCTTAAGAAGGACAAGAGACCTAGAAAAGTCTTCAAGAAGAAAGCCCTCATAACATTTGATGCAACTGATTCAGAAGAAGCTGAGTCAGAAGAAGATGAAGCTGTGGAGGCTCTAATGGCTACCACTAGCAGAGATGCTGAAGCTTCAGAAGATGATTCAGACTCTGAGAATGATGATGAGGTATTCTCTTACTTTTCTCTATCTGAGCTAAGAACTGCTTTATCTGAAATAATGAAGAAACATGATATTTTGCTAAATAAGCATAAAGAGCTTAAAAAGAAGTATGCTGCTAAAACCAGTTCTTCAGAAGTTCATGAGAAGTCAGTCTCTGAACTCATGGATGAAAACTATATTCTTGTCAATGACAATGCTGTTCTTCGTGCTAAAAATGATGTGTTAGAAGATCAACTTGCATCATCTGATGTTAAGTATGAGACAAAATATGAGAAAGCATTTCAAAAGTTCCTTGCAAAGGGCATAGACAGAAGTCTTATGGCTTCAATGATCCATGGCATGAGCAGAAATGGGAACAATGGCCTTGGCTACTTTCAATCCATGAAAGATAAGTCATCTGAGCCCAAACGCGAACCATTGCATAAGCATTTCGTTCCCGCTGGCACGATCATTCCAGAGAAGGTTAAACCAAAGGTGGTGAAACCAAAGGGAAAGTTCAAACTTGACATGTCTAGATACTATACTCAGGTTCCTATGCATTATCCTCCTGTTGCACCCAAAGTTCCAAGAACTTCTGGGAAAACTAACAAGAAAGGACCCAAGATATGTGTACCTAAAACAAAAATTATTCCTGTTGCAGACATCTTATGCAGCTCAGTTAAGACACCTGTCATGGTACCTGGACAGTGGATGCTCGCGACACATGACGGGCACAAGGTCTATATTCCAAGAACTGACACCGCTTAAGTCAGGAGGAGACGTTGGCTTTGGAGGAAACCAGAAGGGAAAAATTATTGGAAAAGGTTCCATAGGAGATGGAAAAATTCCAGTTATCAATGATGTACTTCTGGTGGAAGGATTATTTCACAACTTGCTTTCCATAAGCCAAATTGCTGACAAAGGATACGATGTGATCTTCAATCAAACCGGATGCAAAGCTGTTAGTCAGACAGATGGATCTGTTTTATTTTCTGGGAAAAGGAAAAATGATATTTACAAAATCAGATCCTCTGAACTGCTATCTCAGAAGGTCAAGTGTCTCATGTCAGTTAATGATGAGCAATGGATCTGGCACAGACGTCTAGGACATGCAAGTCTCAGAAAAATCTCTCAACTTAGCAAGCTAAATCTCGTCAGAGGATTGCCTCGTCTGAAGTACTCATCAGAGGCTCTGTGTGAAGCTTGTCAGAAGGGTAAATTCACCAAGAAGCCTTTTAAAGCAAAGAATGTGGTATCTACAACAAGGCCCCTTGAGCTACTTCACATTGATCTCTTTGCACCAGTGAAAACTGAATCCATTGGAGGAAAGAAGTATGGGTTAGTTATTGTGGATGACTATAGCAGGTGGACATGGGTAAAGTTCCTAAGGCACAAAGATGAAACACATACCGTGTTCACTAACTTCATTACCCAAGTTCAGAAGGAGTTTCAATCTTCTGTGATTACTGTCAGAAGTGATCATGGTGGAGAATTTGAGAACAAAGCTTTTGAAGATTTATTCAACTCTCAAGGAATCTCCCATAACTTATCTTGTCCTCGCACTCCTCAACAAAATGGAGTAGTTGAGAGAAAGAATAGAACTCTTCAGGAGATGGCTCGCACCATGATGCAAGAATCAAGTATGGCCAAGCACTTCTGGGCAGAAGCAATCAACACTGCTTGCTACATCCAGAACAGAATCTCCATTAGACCAATTCTGGAGAAAACTTCGTATGAGCTATGCAAAGGAAGACAACCTGATATCTCTTACTTCCATCCATTCGGAAGTACTTGCTTCATACTCAACACTAAGGAGCAATTGGGTAAATTCGATTCTAAAGCTTTAAAATGTTATTTTCTTGGTTATTCTGAAAGATCTAAAGGTTTTAGAATTTATAATATTATTCATCAAACTGTTGAGGAATCCATCCAGATTAGATTTGATGATAAGCTTGGCTCAGAAAAGTCAAAGCTGTTTGAAAGATTTGCAGATTTAAGCATTGACAGTTCAGAAGCAAATCAACCAATGAAAAGCCCAGAGGATGTTGCTCCAGAGACAGAAGCATCTGAAGATTTTCCAACAACTTCTGATCCACTTCAGAAGAAGAAAAGAATAGTTGCTTCTCATCCAGAAGAACTGATCATTGGCAACAAAGATGCTCCCGTCAGAACCAGGTCTATGCTCAAACCTTCAGAAGAGACTCTTCTGAGTCTAAAGGGATTTGTGTCTCTCATTGAGCCAAAATCAGTTGATGAAGCTCTTGAAGACAAAGGCTGGATTCAAGCAATGCAAGAAGAGCTAGACCATTTCACCAAGAATGATGTATGGACCTTAATGCCCAAACCCAAAGGTTTCCATGTCATTGGAACCAAGTGGGTATTCAGAAACAAGCTGAATGAAAAAGGAGAAGTAACAAGAAATAAGGCAAGACTGGTAGCTCAAGGCTACAGTCAACAAGAGGGAATTGATTACACTGAGACCTTTGCTCCTGTAGCAAGGCTTGAAGCTATAAGGCTACTGATTTCCTTCTCAGTAAATCACAACATCATTCTTCACCAGATGGACGTCAAAAGTGCCTTCCTAAATGGCTACATTTCAGAGGAAGTGTATGTCAAGCAACCTCCTGGCTTTGAAGATGACAAACACCCAGAGCATGTCTACAAGCTCAAGAAGTCACTCTATGGATTGAAGCAAGCTCCCAGAGCGTGGTATGAAAGGCTCAGCTCCTTTCTTCTACAGAATGAGTTTGTAAGGGGTAAAGGTGACAATACTCTTTTCTGCAGAACCTATAAGAATGACATTCTTATAGTTCGGATTTATGTTGATGATATCATTTTTGGTTCTGCTAATCCCTCCTTGTGCAAGGAATTCTCTAAGTTAATGCAGGCTGAATTTGAAATGAGCATGATGGGAGAACTTAAATACTTCCTGGGAATTCAAATAGATCAACGACCAGGAGTCACCTACATCCATCAGAAGAGGTACACCCTGGAACTTCTGAAGAAGTTCAACATGAGTGACTGCAACATCACAAAGACTCCAATGCATCCAACATGCATTCTTGAGAAAGAGGAAGTTTCCTCTAAGGTTTGTCAGAAGCTCTATCGTGGAATGATAGACTCTCTTCTTTACTTAACTGCATCTAGACCTGATATATTGTTTAGTGTGCATCTCTGTGCTAGATTCCAATCAGATCCTAGAGAGACTCATTTAACTGCTGTTAAGAGGATCCTCAAATATCTGAAAGGAACTACTAACCTTGGCTTGATGTATAGAAAAACATCAGAGTATACACTTTCAGGTTTTTGTGATGCTGACTTTGCTGGAGATAGAGTGGAAAGGAAAAGCACCTCTGGAAGCTGCCATTTCCTTGGATCAAATCTTGTATCTTGGTCAAGCAAAAGACAGAACACAATTGCTCTATCAACTGCTGAAGCAGAGTATGTCTCAGCTGCCACTTGCTGTACACAAACCATATGGATGAAGAACCATCTAGAGGACTATGAATTGTCTATGAAGAAGGTTCCTATCTGCTGTGACAACACAGCTGCTATTTCACTCAGCAAGAACCCCATTCTACACTCAAGAGCAAAGCATATAGAGGTAAAGTATCATTATATTCGTGACCATGTTCAGAAGGGCACTCTATCATTAGAGTATGTTGATACTGACCATCAGTGGGCAGATATCTTTACTAAGCCCTTGGCAGAAGATAGGTTTTTATTTATTCTTGAAAACCTGAACATGGATTTTTGTCCAGAGTAAGGTTTTCTTCAGAACTTTTGACCCTGGTACTTCTGAAGTCATCAGATGTTACCTCCTTCAGAAGTTACTCGATCAGAAGCACTTAACCCACTGGTTAAACTTCTGTGGTAGACAACAATACACGTGTCACTTCATTTGTGACATAGTTCCTTGAGTCGCGTGGTATATCTGCTATAATGATGACGTCTACTCTCCTCTACTATGCTATTTTCAGACTATATATTTTATAACCGTTGATTTTGCCTTTAATTTCTTAGAAAAACTGTCAACGGTTACCATTAAACTCACTATATGCACTGTCACACACGATCTCCCACTCACTTACACTTACGGTTTTGAAACTATCCGTGTGCATTGCATTCATTCATATTCCTTCCTCCAACATTTCCTCCTCTCTCTGAACCCTAAACCTCCATCTCTGAAAATCATGGGCAAATCGAGGAAAACTAAGGCGAATGTTCCTGCTTCTACCACACAAACTGCCAAAGATCAAGAGAAGCAAAGATTCGAGGAAGCTTAGAAGATTCTGAATGCACCAAATGTAGTCACCTGTGCAAAGAAAGTGGAAGAACTAAGTGTGTGCTGCGAAGCAAGAGTTGATTTTGATAATCTTGCTCAACATGGGTTTGATATTAGGAACCAAGTCAATTTGCAAGGATGGTCTGGGTACTTCAACAGGCTCGTTGGTCCAATCTATCACAAATTGGTTGTCGAGTTCTGGAAGAATGCAGTCTGCAACGACTACTACGTCGTCTCCCATGTACTGGACAAGAAAATTGTGATCTCTGAAGAATCTATAGCAAAACTGCTGGGTATGGAGTTTCAGCAGGGAAAAAGGATCAAGAATGTTGAAGCAAATGTTGCGGGAATGAGGACCGTGGTCAACAAGGCGCTTTATGACAACTGGTCTTACGAGAAAACCAAGTACAACTTTAAGGACTTGAAGTCCGAGATGAAGATTTGGCAAAAGATCTTCATGCACTGCATTCACCCTAGAACTGGAGGAACTGATTACCTGAATGCAACTCAGAAGGTAATCATGTACTACATTTCAACTGGTGAGCTTATATGTCTGCCATTCCTACTTTTCAATTATCTGAAGGAGTGTATTGAGAAATCAAGGACCACAACTGGTTCTGAGAACAAGAGATTCATCTCTTACATTCCGTATGGAAGGCTGCTGTCAGACATCTTCGTCCAAAATAAGCTTGTCAAGACTCTATAAGATCTTGGACTTCACGAAGATCTGGCCATGACAGTTGGTGATGCTCTCAATAGCACAAAGTTGAAGAAGATGCAGATCATTGAGAAGATTAAAGTTGCTCCCAAAGAAGACACTTCTGATGAAGTTCGTCGGAGGCATTACCCCATTGATGACTTTCCCATTTGGTCCAAAAAGGACAATCCAGCATGCATTCTGGAATATGTCAGGATGCTCAGAAGTCAAGGTGATCCAATCACCCTTACAGAATTTGTTAGCACTCTTCCTGAGAGTCCTCCTAACCTGGCAACCAGGAAATCCAGGAGAACAACAAGCAGCAAGCCCTCAGATCCTAAGGGCAAAGGGATTCTGATAGAGGAACCTGCAAAGAAGAAGACTGCTTCCAAGACTGTGATCATCAGGGAACCATCTCCTGAAAGGCATCTGAAGAGAACCTCAGCTCAACAACAACAAATGTCTGATTCTGAAAGCTCAGAAGACACATGGGAAGACTTCCCAAGTGAAGAAACTGAAGATGAAGACATGCCTCTGGCTAAGAGACGCAAAATTATTCTTGAGGAAGAGGAAGATGAGCAGGATGACCATGAGATCATTCAGAATGTGATTCAGGGTATAAGGGAAGATTCAGATGCTGAAGAATCCACTGATTCTGACGCTATTCCCCTAGTGAAGAGAAGGAAGCTTCCTCTGAGGGGACCACTTCAGCAGAAGGAACCAGCTTCAGAACAAGCATCTGAACCAACTTCAGAAGTACAGAGGGAAAGAAGATCTAAACGCACTTCTGATCCAGCAAGGACTGCAACTCTCACCAGAACCTCACCAATCAAAAGCTCAAGTAAGGTAATTACTGAAAGCATTAATTCTGATTCTGCTTTAGTAGTTATACCTGAACAACCCCTGCCTATATCTACTTCCATGCCCACCTTAACTCAAACAGCACCCACTCAAACTGAGACACAAACTCAAACACAAGCTGAACCTCAAGCTCCTACTTCAAGGATCCAAACAGCCACCACAGCCATCCCTTCCATTCCAATTTTCACCTCTTCCACATTCATCCCAACTGAACCAATACCTCCTTTCAATTCCTTCATTCAAGGTATTGTTCAACATGAGGCCACTCTGAGAACCTTAGTTCAACAGTTCTCTCCCAAGCCTGCATCCACTCCACACACCTTCCTCATAACCCAAACTGGTGAGATCCCTGCTGAGAAAGAAAAGGAAGATGATGATGTCCAGATCCTTGAGTCGCCTTTCAATGTGAAGCCTCTCCAACAATTTGCTTCCAATTTTGAAGATCGGATTCCAGATGCTGCTGCGACCTCCTATGTGTCCTTGTCCAATTATTCAGCAGTCAACTCACAGGATCTGAGTTTCCCTTCACCTGAAAAGACTGTCACCTCAAGGAAAAGGCCGGATACTATCACTGAAGCTGAGCATATGGATGAATCAGATCACTCAGGCGTAGAGAAGGATCATGAGATTGAGTCCATTCCTTCTGAGCACATGGAAGAATCAAATGCTTCGAGCTCCAATGCTGCCAGAACTCCTCAGCCTGTTCTGACCCTGGCCACCTCCTTCCTTCCTCAGAATCTTCCTTAACTCATTCAGGAGTTTTCTGCAGAGGCCATCAGAAGGCTGAACTGGCTGTATCAGGTAACTGATAATCAGTTTGATGCCTCTCTTGTTGATAGTCTATGGTCTGCATTTGAGAGTTGGTCAGAAGGCAAAAGTCATGAACTTCAGAAGCAGCTTAGCAGGGAGAAAAGACTAAGAGTTCATGATGCATCTGAGAGGGCCTATGAGCAGAGGCAGAGAGTGCTGCACAAGGTGTGTGAGCCCATGAGACGAGCTATGGCTGAAAGACCATGTGTTGTCTCTGAATGTACTTCAGAGGATGTTGTGATGCTCTCAGCAGAGGAAGAAGAAGAAAGCACATATGGTATAGTTATTCTGGAAGATGCAGTTGGTGATGAAGTTCAGAAACAAGGGCAGACTCACGTTGATACTGTTATGACTTCAGAAGCTGAAGCTGCCACTCATCCACAAGCATCAGAAGTTCCCACTTCTGTTCCAGCTCCAGAAGTTGCCATTTTAGCTGCCCGGATTGACAGGATTCAAGATGATCAGCAGCGATTGTTTCAGATGGTTGAGCAACAAGGACAAGTTCAGACTGAGCAGAGCAAGCAGATTGCAGAGTCCTCAAGCAAAATGGAAGCCATCATGAAATATCTTATGGACAATCTTCCTTCCACCTCCAAGCCCTGAATTTCTCATCTCTATCATGCATGCATTTATTCATTATGACTGAATTTATTTCATGTTGACCGTGTTAAGTTTTTCATTCTCTGATTCAATGCACCGTCCATTAGTAACTCACATGCTTTTATGATTGATAAGTTTTATGCATGGTTTTCTGTTACTTTTCTTCTTTATATTCACTGCGTTCATCTTCCCCTTCACATTCAGTTCCATTCTTCTCTATTCTTATCTCCTCCAAATCACCATGACTACTGTCAATTTGATATCTGAACTCAAGACTCTGGTATTCGATCAAGTCTTTCCATGGAGTGTCAATCTATCTTCTTCTCAGATCTCTCACGCTCTTGAGAAGATTGAGACTCTTCTGAACTGCTGGCTCACTTCTCATCAAACTCTCTGTCTTCAGAACCTTCAAGAAGTTCTGACTGACCTCCTGCGTCTGACCACTCGCCGGAAGGACGGTGAAGATCAGCTCCAGGGCATTTGCATGCTTCTGGAATATGAAGCAGTTAACGATGAAGCGGATCCAGAGGCGGTCCAGGAGACTGTTCACTCGAAGGAGGAACTGGCTACTCAGTTAGCCTCAATTGATACGGACATTCGTCCTCTCCACCTTCAACTTCTCTCCATGAAGAATTCTAGAGCTTTCCTATTTATCTAGGATTAGTCTTCTTCGTTTCTCTCGATCCTTTGTACTTCTTCTCCGTTCAGTAATAATAACATATTTTATTTGCCTCATTTCCTGTTATTGTTATTGTTGATTTTGTTTTTCACTCTTTTTGATTATGACAAAAAGGGGGAGTACATAAAATGGTTTTGATAAACTTTTATGGTTTTGATAAACTTTTATATTATATAAAACCAGTAGAGGAGAACAAGTATCAATACTTATAGCACATAGATATTGTCAAGCGTCTCAGATAAGGAATACATTTTGAACTAATCTTGCTTCTGACGTCTTATTCCAATTATATCTAGACAAGACTCTATGTTATTATGTGATATACGCTAAGTTCTGAACCATCACTTCTGATGAGTATACATCTATTCAAGCGTAAAATCTGATCACATAACTAGACTCCGAATCTAAACTATTCACCAATTCATCAAGTCATAGATTCAGGGGGAGTCAGGGGGAGACCCTAGCTCAGAATCAGGTGCTGCCCTTGATTCAGAAAGAGCATAGCAAACTGTTACACAAGGATAAGTTTAATCTCTGATCTTTTCTCTCTTGTGTATTCAGTTTATTGTGTAAAAATTGTTCATCAAAATACTTGTTTTGTCATCATCAAAAAGGGGGAGATTGTAAGATCAAGGTTTGATCAGTGGTTGCATCTCTATGTTTTGATGATTACAATTAAGGTTTGTGATGATGAACAATTGTGGTACCCTAACGTTTGTCTTTTTAAGCTGTGACAAACAGGTTCTGAATCTGACCCAAGCCTATTCGTTCAGAAGAAGAAGAACCAAGGGTTACTAAAAAGAGAGCTCATTATCCTACCATGTTCGTTCTGAACAGTGGCAAATACTTCAGAAGTTCTGAAGATGGAAGCTCTCAAGAAGATCTGAAGAACTCAAGTCAGAAGTTCTGAAGACCAGATGTTCCAGTGGAACGGTCCAGAAGCAGAAGACTCAAGTTCTGAAGACTTGCAAGAAGTTTGGTTCTGAAGACCCAAGCTATTCTAGCTCTGACGATCAGAAGTTCTGAGGAACTTGTTCAGAAGCAGAAGTTGCATGGTCAGAAGACTCCAAGCTTCAATCTGACCATGATCAGAAGCTTCACCTACATTCATCTGAAGCTCCTTGATCTCAAGTCAACCGGTGAGAGGACAGGTCGCTATCACAGTACAACATCGTACAAGTCTCAGTCTGTCCGCCACCTACCTTGTACAGCCTAGCAGTCTGATATTACAGAATTGCCACTCCAACGGATAAAACCCTAGCAACGGCTACATCACAAGTCTTGGAGTATATAAAGGCTGAAGAAAGAAGAAAGAAGCTAAGAAACTTTGCTGAAAATATTCAACACATACGAACCATTCTCTTAGCATTATTTCTTCACTATTCTTAAACTTCTGAGTTTACTATTCGCTTGTTAGAAGCACTTATTGTAAACCCGAAACCTTTTACACATTTTGTAAAGTTCATCAAGAGACCAAGGTTGGTCGGATCTTGAGAGGACTGAATCAAGGCTGATTCAGTATTTAGCTAGTCTTAAGAGGATCTGTAGATCAGCTTCTTAAGAGGATACTAGTGAGAAAATCAGTGTATTGTTAGTCACTTAGCAGGTTGCAAAGTGCAGTTGTAACACTCATTGATTTTAGTGGATTGCCTCCATCAGAAGAAGGAAGAAATCACCTTCACAGGTGGACTGGATTAGCTTGAGCTTTTATCTCAAGTGAACCAGGATAAAATACTCGTGTGCTTTACTTCCTATTATTCAGCACTTAGTTTTTATCTTTGAGTTTTGAAAAAGCTTAAAAGTATACCCGAGATTCAAAAACTCTATTCAAACCCCCCTTTCTAGTGTTTTTCGCACCTTCATCATCTGCGTTAAGGGGGATTCCCCCGGCAGGAGGCGTAGCCACCGGGGGAGGAGCGGGAGACGCTGGGGCAGCACTTTGAGATCGGGAGGACTTATGGGTACGGCGCTTGGGAGACATTTTTGAGATGGAAGGGAAAGGTTAACAGGAAATGTTGAGTTGATAACTTTTGCATTTTTTGCCAGATGCTCAAGAATGGCGAAAGTAAAGAAAGAGGAAAGGTTTAAAGTAGGAATTAGGAGTCGGTTTAGAAATTGTGTCCATCATGACAAAGGTGGAATGATTACTTGGGAAAACGTGGCATTAATCCCGGAGAGGGGAGGGCAGTGTGTCAGGCGAAAAGTTGTAACCGTTGATGCTGATTGGTTTGAATTCAAAAAATGTCAGAATTAGACGTAGCGCATTAAATAAAAGGTACAGTAACGGAAGGTGATTGGTCGAAATTTGGGTTGAGATTTGAAAAGACATTTCGAAAGTGACAGTTGAGATTCAGTAGATTTGCTGACTTAGGCATCACTTCAGGGTACAACGCGAAGGCCCAACACAACCCTTATAAATAGGAGGAGAATACCAATTGTAAAGGACTCTTGGCTCATTTGGCAATATCAACATTGAAATTCAGTTATATTTTCTCTATCTGAACAGTTAGGAGTTCATCTCTCTAAGATTTTCGATCACACTCCACACACTCTAGGCACCATGCCTTGATTCTATGTTCTTGACCGGAACATGTAGCATCCTTTGATCCTCCAAGGCCCATTTCAATAAGATGGCTTTGATCTACCACCCTATGTGCCCAAGGCCAAGCCCTCTTTTTAGACTTGCAAATTAGTTCCCATCTTAAAACATGATTAGAATAACTATTCTATTGTCGTGAAATGTTTAGAATTATAAATTTTTAGAAAAAAGGAGAGGTGGAGTTGGGGAAGGTTTCAGTAAGGTGGGGGAATTATATGGAAGTTTTGTGGTGGCTGGAAGGGTAGAGGGAAGAGAAAGAGGAAGAAGGAGAAGGACAAAATGATTAAAGAGAAGTGAAAATTACATGTCAACACCTATATCTAATTAGCATTGTCATGTGAGCTAATGACTGGATAAAAAATATTTAAAAATACTTTATGATGTCATAAGGGGTCAATAAAAAATTATTTAACTAATCTAATATCTTATATTTTTTATATGTATGAGTGATTCTATAATTAATATTGAGTACAACTAATAATTTATGGAGTTAATAATAATTAACTAGTTGTTGTAAAAAAAAATTAACTAGTATTTTCATTAATGTAAGGTTCAAATCAATTCAAATGTGGCCTTGAACCTCACATTTGAATTGATTTGAACCTTACATTAATGAAAATACTAGTTAATTTTTTTTACAACAACTACTTAATTATTATTAACTCCATAAATTAATAGTTGTACTCAATATTAATTATAAAATCATATATATATATATATATATATATATATATATATATATATATATATAACTAAAATGTGAGAAAAGATAAGCATCTTGAAATGGGTGGAGTATGCATTGTAACTAATATTTAATACACTTAGTAATATAAAGAGTCAATTGTAATTAATTAATATTATCATCAATATAATTAAAGAGTTTTATGGATTGATAGTGAATATTTAAGTAATTTTTTAAAAGTGGAATATTTAATTAATTTAATTATTTTAGTAATAATTAAAATGGACTTGAACCTCACTTTAATGGCGATTTATATATAATATTTTAGAATTAATATTTATTATGATTTTTAATATAAATACTTATTAATAAATAATTATTATTTTCATTAATGTAAGATTCAAATTAATTTTATTTATATATATATAATTTATTATTTAAATGAGAAAGATTTAATTATTTTATTTTGTAAAATCTATGAATATGAACTCCGTTTTAATATAATAAAAGTAAGTAATTACCATATTTGATTATTTAAATGTATTCGACACCTTTAAATTGAAGGAGTCATTTTATAGGCATAGTATGCAAGTATGTTCGTTGATTAAGAAATCAACGATTGTGATTTTCGTCGTATACTTGCACATGTATCATAGGCACTGATGTTATTAAAATATCAACCATTGGTTTTCAAATAAATGAATGTGATAACTTATTAACCTTTAAAGTGACCCCCACTATTTTTGTACGGTAACTCCTCATTTTAAAACAGTCAATAGTTCAGTATGGCTTGGACTTCATGCTTTAACTAAAATTGAAAAAAATAATTCTAAGTGCTATGCGTAGAACAAAATAATTTAAGTGCTTCTTTTTTATCCAATTCCATTTTTACTTAAATTTTAATTAAATTATAAAATTATCACATTATTAAGAATTTTCATTCATGAAAAAAGGAAAATACGAAACAAACTCAACACTTAAACCATATGTATTCTTCACTGAGGTAATCATGTTTGAGTTTAATATGACCACTATGTGATACAAAACACAATTGCATTAATAGTGACTTGAACTTCAATCTTGTGCTTAAGCTAGAAATCTCGTTTTTCATTTGTCTACAAGCGATGATACATTAGTGAAAGCATGATACTCTATGGATGAAATCAATATATTTAATTGAAAACTTATAGTTATATAGTCAAATCTTCCTACATTAATAAAGGACTCGGGCTCCCCGCTGTCATTAAATTCTGCACTCACTAAAGTCAAGAGCATGGACTACGGAGAGGTTATGAAAGTATAAATTTACTAAAGTCAAGAGCATACACTCCAGAGCAGTTATGAAATTATAAATTCACTAAAGTCAAGGATATAAGTTGTCTCATATGAAACATCTTATACATTACGAGAGTGAAATATGAAACATCTTATACATTACGAGACTGAAACGCAAGAATACACACAAACACCTACATCCCACAATATTTTCTATCGAAGAGCAATTAGATTGACTTAAACCATTGCTCGTGCAAATCAAGCAAACCACCTGTTCGATGAAATAACAAAGTTGATCTCATGTTTGAAAGGCAAAATAAAAATTGCATCTTTAAATTTGAGTTTTTAGATCAATATCAAAAGCTTCATACATCTAATTTAAGTGAAATCAAATTCTTTTGATAGATAAGGGTATTTTCATCCCTCAACCTCAAGAAATGTTTTTTTAATAGAACCCAAAATTTGAACATAGAATTTGTCACTTAGCATGCAACTATGGATAAAATAAGAGAGAAAAATAAAAACAAAAGGGGGAAATTAAGCTCAAATTTCTGAAGATCTTGAACCTATTCCATGGAAATCCTTAAATTTGCGATCGATGACTCAATCCAATTTCACTCCTTCAGCCTTCTTCCTTATCTCTTGCCGATCCTCACAGTCCTCACACTCTTCGCCAGAGCAGGCTGCGAACGATTCCGCATGAGGTTGATCACGTCCACATAAGCAGCGAGAATGAACTTGTGTGCCTTCTTCTCATTCATGTTCATGTAAGAGAACAAGAGCTCTTCCATGAAATCCCAGTCTACCTTCTCATCGTTCTTCAGTCTCGCTCCCACCATGTCTTCCATTGATCTCTTGAATTCCTCGTAGGGGCTCTTTGTGCACGGCACATCACTGCCACATAATTATTGGGCAATGTGGTTGTCTCCTTTGAACATGAACCGTCACCATTCTTTGTGGGTGTCGCAGTTGAGCTACTCGGCCCTGAGAAGCCATGGGTCACGAAGAACCTTGTAGAGCCTCCGAGACCAGGTGATGGTTCCCCGAATGAATCAAAGGATGTCGGACTTGGCATTAGAGACTTTCCATGGGTGTTGTTATGGACCTTGTGGCCATTGTTGTTGTTGTTGATTTCTTCGGCGTCTCCGAGGAACAGAGACCTGAAATTCTCAAAGAGAAAACGGTCAATGTCATCTAGAGTGGCTTCATTGTCATTCTTTTTTGTTTCTCATATCATCCATGGAGAAAGAAGGAGTGTTGAGATGCTTGCATCCTCTGAGGATCCATTTCTTAGAGGGTAAATGGATTTGTGAGCAAGAGGTTTTGATCTTGGAGAGGTAGTCACTGAGGGATTTCTGAATGTTCTTCGGCATGTCTGCAGGTTGAGGGTTTGAGTGAAATGATGCAGGTTGAGGAGCTAGTGTGGTTTATAAATAGAGTATTGATGGCAGCCCTCAGTTCTATCCTTTCTTTTCAACGCTTTTATTTGTTGGTTGATACTCCATTAATTCGAGGTAATAATGATTTATTCACATTATAGTCACACCTCCACCAAAAGAAATGAAAATGAAATTAAAAATAGATATGTTATGCAATAGGAAAAGATGATATATAATATATATATATATATATATATATAAGTGTAAATATGATGGAAGAGAGAGTTAGTGTGAATGAATAAAAACTCAATTTGTAAGTGAAACCCACATTTTTATGTTCTCTCGTGAATTTCAATCGACAATTAAGAAAGTATTAGAAAGATAAGCGTTAAACTAGTCATTGATAAAAAAAATTCTAATAGATAAATAGACTTAAAATTATTTATTAAATAAAGGTGTTAAATGGTCATAGGTACATTTATTACACATTTAATTCC